>NW_022314262.1:0-2870 GCF_002776525.5 Piliocolobus tephrosceles
CCCCCAGGAGCTTGGGGCTGTGGAGGAGCAGGGTGGTGAGTAGAGCCCTCAGGCGGGGTGGGCAGGCAGGAGCAGGGGAGGCTCGCACTGTGCTCAGACCCCTGCCTCCCTCTCTCCGAAGATCTCTGTGAGGTGAGCCTGGCCGACAGCGTGGAGCCTGCACCGGGAGAGGCCAGGGAGGGTTCTCCCTGTGGCAACCCCACCGCACAGAAGATCGTGCAGCTGTTTCCTGTAACGCAGGACACCCAGGAGCACCCAGGCTTGGCCAGCAAACCCTGCGTCCCATTCTTTTACCGGGCAGTGGAGAACAGGGAGATAAACATCATCATCATCTGAGAGCTGGTCAAGAAATTGAAAACAACAACAACAACAACAACAACAAAAAGTTATGGGGTTAATCCCCTACACAATTCATTTACTTCATTTGAATGTTACAGCCCCTCATGTTTATTTGTGTTGCTAATTTACAGTTTAAATTTATTTCTAAAAAGTTAAGGGAGAGGGATCTTTCCCTAATGTTCACTGTGGCATCCTTTAGCATTTTTGTTTTTACTTTGATAATTGTAGGTCATTAGCATGCATATCGAGTTTGCCCTTACGTGGTGGGAGTTCAAACACACGAAGACCCACTATTTGCACAAAAGTATCCTTGCTGGTTTGGAATAGGCTGCCAGGTTTATTTTTAATGTTATTGCAGCATGGATATTCATTGCAGAATTCAGATAAAATTCACTTGTGTTCTGCTATGATGTTTAATTGAATCCTAATCACAGTGAGCTCTTCATTAGCTCAATATGTGGTTTGCCCTCCAGTGCGCACTGTTTCTTACTTTGTAATATGCCACTGTGAGTACTGACATTTAGAGTTGTTTAAAGGCTGAGAACTGGAAACAGCCTTTTCCCTGTTTTCTGTGTATTGGGGATGGGAGTGATAACATTTTGGGGAGCTTTTAAAATCTCACAGAAGAGGGAAGTGGCCTGCCCTGGCAGGTATGTGCAGGCTAGAGTGTGTTTCATTTGTTCTGGTGCCAAGAATGAGCGCCGTACTATGGTAGTTCCCTTAGGATTTGTATGTGCTCTGGGCTCATGAAGAAGATATTGCATCATGAGCTGCAGCAGTGGGACTCTTTCTCAATGACCTAAAAGGGATTATTTCTGAGGAATGAAAGGCTCCCATCATTGACTATGGATGTGGAAAATCTTTTCTAGCTTAGAGCCTTTATATCTACAATACATTTTAAAGTCAGACTTCATGTTACCTGTTTTAATCGCATGACTACAAGTCCCAGTTTGCAAAAGGGAACTGGTTGGCATTCTTCTTAATGTATTTAGTGAAGATCATAAGAAATCCTTTCAGAGTTTAAATGTCTCTGGAACAGGCATACAGGCTCTACTCAAGAATGAATTCGAGTGAAGGAAAGCTGTGTGACACCTGGCATTCCTCTATGTTCACGGAGCTTCTTTGAGGCTAGAAGATTGATTTTACCATCTAGACCTCTCTGGCTAATACCTATTCTTTATTGATTACTCTGACATAGGAATTTACTTATTTTCCTTGAATGGAAAACATTGTAAAAACAATAACCACCATTATTAAAACCAATATATGTGAGAGTACTTAGGTGAAACAAAAAGGAGATTTAGTAGACAGTATTATACTGCATTTGAAAATCAAGGGGAAGTTTATGCAACTTAAAATGTTTACAGGCTGCAGTGCAATCTGCTATTGGTAAATGTCAAAGTGTTATGAGGAAAAGTGTCTATACAATCACAGAGTTATGTTTCCTCACAAAGTTCTTTACGAAGAGTGAACTATGTTTTTATACCTCTCAGTTTCAGTTAGAGGCATATTTTGTGCCATATTTATGTTAATGTATCTGTACATGATGAATGAATTATTTCAGTCATACAGTGCCTAAATCATAACTTTATGATGCTTGGGAAAGAATCAACAGCTAAAACTTCATGAAGTTCTAATGTCTGTGTTCCAAAATACATCACATTATTAGGGTGGAGGAAGAGATGTATGTGCGCTCCCTGGGGTGGGCATTTCTAGTTACTAGACCATCTCCATTTTTAGCATTTGGCATCCTCCTGATACTTTTATACATATGACATTAATAGGAGAGCAATAGTACGATTTTACAGATGGAATAACAGATTTGCCTGCATTCACTGAAAGGGTGCAAATATTAAGTCCTTATGACTTCAACTGACTCTTCCAAATTGTATGGATTTATCAATGTATTAGATAAACTCAGTTTCAAGTTATAAAGAAAAAATGTTAGACCAACTAATGTGGCTAGGTAACCGTAGTATGATTTCTAGCCCGAGGTTTTAAAATGGACTTAAAGTCCTGTTCTTGCCTTTTATTTTCTGAAGTTGCTGCTTTTGCATTCTTTGAGTTCAGTTTAAAGACAGTTACTTTAAGTCCATTGTAGACTTAATTCTTTAGGAAGTAAAGAATTAAAATACCGATTTAAAGATTGCAATACATAATCATTTTTGAAGTATTTGATTAAACCTGATAGGTTTTCCAGAAATGAAAAAAAAATCAGTTCTAAAACCAAAGCTGATATTTAGAAAATGTGAAAATGTAAATCAGCCCTATCCATAATATCATTTATCTAAAATTTTATCTTATAGAGTCATTTTAAAAGAATATAACTATTCATAAATGTAACTGCTATCTTAATGTTCTGAAATAAGTTAAAACATCTTAAAATATGACTACTGTGGTTTAAAAGAAAGAACCTGGGGGAAGGAAAAGTAGAGAAAGAAATGCCAATTCCAATGCAAAGCTTTATTTGCCAAGTTTTCTTAGAATGACTTTTACCAATTTATGAATTCCTGTAAACAGAATGTATAATG
>NW_022314265.1:0-1037 GCF_002776525.5 Piliocolobus tephrosceles
CTGCTCCATGAATAGAAAGGTGTAACTCTGTGAGATGAATTCACACAACAGAAATAATTTTCTCAGAAAACTCTTTCTGGTTTTTATCAGAGGATATTTTCCTTGTCACCATAGGCTTCATAGCAATCCAAAACATCCCTTCTCAGGTTCCCCAAAAACAATGCTACCAAACTGATCCATGAGAAGAGTAGTGTAACACTGTGAGATGAATTCACAAATCACAAAGCAGTTCCTCAGGAAGCTTCTTTCTAGTTTCTGTCTGAGGATATTTTCTTTCTCGCCATAAGCTTCAATGCACTTTGAAATATCTCATTGTATATTCCAAGAAAACAGTGTTTCCAAACTACTCAATGAAAGAGTGTAACTCTATGAGTTGAATTCACACATCTAAAAAGAGTTTGTCAGAAAACTTCTTTGTAGTTTTCATCTCAGGATATTAACTTTTCACCATAGGCATCAAGGTGCTTCCAAATATCACTTTGCAGATTCCACTAAAACAGTGTTAGCAAACTGCTTTCTATTTTTTATCTGAAGATATTTCCATTTCACCAAAGAATTCAATGTGATCCCAAGTATCCCATCTCAGATTCCCCCAAAAGAGTACTACTAAATTGAGCCATGAAAAGAATCATGTAACTCTGTGAGATGAATTACCACATCACAAAGCAGTTTCTCAGAAAGCTTCTTTCTAGTTTTTATATGAGGATACTTTCTTTGTCACCTTAAGATTCAATGTGCTCTGGAGGGGGCGGAGCAAGAAGGCCGAATAGGAACAGCTTCAGTCTCCATCTCCCAGCGCGAGCGACACAGAAGACCAGGGATTTCTGCATTTTCAACTGAGGAACTGGGGTCATCTCACTCGGGAGTGCCGGACAATTGGTGCTGGTCAGCTGCTGCAGCCTGACCAGCGAGAGCTGAAGCAGGGCGAGGCATCGCCTCACCTGGGAAGTGCAAGGGGGAAGGGAGTCCCTTTTCCTAGCCAGGGGAACTGAGACACACAACACCTGGAAAATCGGGTAACTCCCACCCCAATACTG
>NW_022314267.1:0-2959 GCF_002776525.5 Piliocolobus tephrosceles
CATACTGTTTATATAAGTTACCTTGTGCATTCAAAAGTGGAGCAGGATTTCCAAAAGTCCCTCAGATTTGCCCTCTGCTTTAAGGTCTTATCCCCAAGATGGGGTCAGAGCTGGTGACTTCCCATGAAGAAAAGTGGAGAAGGAAAGCAGGAAGAGCTTATCTCATTGCCAGGTCTGGCAGCTCAGGTTCTGAGAAGGCCATGAATAAGAGCCTCCTGAACTGAGAGGGACCTTTCAGGAAGGAGAAAGCCAGACCTTTCCCCCTTGGCCCCATCTCACATAGGAGCTCTTCTTTTGTCATAAATATGTTTATGGTGTGTTGCAATCGCACTGTGCATGGATAACCCAGGACCTTAAGAAGTTATGGAAACATTCTGCCTGCTGTTCTGACACATCAAACTATTTCAGATTAAAACTTCCTGGCTCAGTATAGGGGTTGGAAAGAAGCTTTAGGGTATCATACACCAGTTAGACTGCCCCGATGTCATGGATTCCTATTTGGGTATTATCTGGTAGTCTTATTATGACTATTTTTTGTATGAGTTGAGCACTCAGCACACTCTCTGATAATGGTAGAGCAGGAAAATATTGCAGTTGGAGGAATGCAGTCAAGCTACTCTGTTTCTTCTATCCTTTCTCAGCCACAAGTCTAACAGAACACATGAGTGTGTGTGTATGCACATGCTTGGGGCTGACAGTGCACGCCTGAAATCCGTGCCATACCCAGGAGTTCTAAGTGCTCCTCTCGTGGTGGTCGGGCTTTGATCTCCACAAATTCTCCATCCGTGTATTCCCTGTAAACCACCTTCTCGTACTGAGAGCCAATCCAATTTTCAGTGCGGTTCATAAATATATCTCCATGTCTGCAAATCAGAAGCACCAGAAATTAAAGTTGTCAGAAAGCAGAAAAGCTTTGAGTGCTTCTAAGTGATTCAGGGGTACTCTGGAGAAGTGCTCCCAAAACCTGGCTGTGATCAAGTGCTCCCTGGGAGCTGGCCTTTGGCACCAGACTTTCTGGGAGTGAGGCCAGGAATCGGCACTTTAAAGCTCCTTGAGTTCTGATATGGGCAGCCCAGCACCAGTTCATGGCTCACCCTTGGAAATCACTGTTGTAACCTTCTGCGAAGCACTGAGTAGGGCCAACCTCAGAGACTCCTAAGGATCCTTTGAGGTTGCACCTCTCTTCTGGGACCATCTAACCTTACACACATGCATCTGCTTGTGTGTGTCATCTCACACACACACACACACACACACACACACACACACACACCCTCTACCACCCTGAATTTCTCCAGATTTCATTTGCACCTTTCTGTACGTGGTAATACTTTTCCACTTTGAAAGATCTCAAGAAGGACTGTAGTCACGTATTGTGCTTACACCCATATACATATATAGATAGATACAGGTGATACTTGTTCTTCACCCTAGTTATGTTCTGGAAAGTCATTGTGATAACTGGACTAATAAAGACTGAACCATTGTTCCTAGGGGAAATATAGGGTTAGGTTCGTGCAAACCTCTGGTCACAATATTTTCATCAACTGATCAATATATGACCTTGTTTTACGTCTGTTTTTTTTTTAAAGACACTTTATTTAATATATATTGCTGAGCTCAACAGCATTAACACTGTTGAGTTCATTAACACTGAGCTCAACAGCCAACAGCACTATAACTCATGCAGGAACAAAGTCCCTCTCACATGTATAAGGCACATCAGAGGCTTGTTGCACTCAGGACATTGCTTCAGCACTCTGCTTAGGGTGGCATTCTAAACAGTGAAAGCACCAACATAAAGCACACAAATGCAAAAAACATGGCACTAAATAGTCTGAAAACAAGGATATTTGTTTACTGTATGAGAGCCGAAACAAGAAGGCAGAGAGACTCCTTGTTTGACCTCAGCTGAAAATGTGTGCATCAGGCAACATAAAATGTTGCCACCCTACATGTACCTGCAAATGACCACAAAAATGTCACAGGAATTGATTTTGGGGTTAAAAATAAATTTTAGCAAGTAGGCAAATTTGCAAAAGCAGAATCTACAAATAGCGAGGATAGATTGTATGTGTACCATACATGTATAGTATATTTCATCTATTGCCAAGGCAGATCATCACAAAAGACAGATTTTTAAAATCTATTAATTTTATCTCTAAAATACAGTGAGACCGACCCCTTCCATCTCCTTCCACTGAGGAAGCTTGCATTCTCATCTCAGCCACTTGTATCACTTACCTTTCTTAGTTGGAATTATTCCTAACCATTCTCCCTGTCACCTGTACTCCTCCTTGCCCTCTATTTTCCACACTGCAGTCAGAGGGATCCTAAGTCACACATTTAATAACGTTGATTTTAAGCATTTTTATGATTTCCCACTGCCAAACTCCTCAATTTGACTCTCAAGCCTCACTATCTGCCTTTGCCACCTCCTGAGCCTCATTTCCCATCACTGGCCCCCTACGCTCTGTGCTCTGGTCATTCTAAACATTTACTCTCTTGAAAATTATGTGCTCTCCCTCACCTCCAGGCCTTTACAGAGGTTGTTCCCTCTGCCACGAACATGCTTCCTTCCTCTTCAAGTGGACTACTCTTCATGTCCCAACTCACAGACTACTTCCTCCCAGAAGCACCCCCCGACTACGACCTTCTCCCTACCTTTCCTCAAGACAGGGCTGTGTGCTTCTGCCCTATCTCCTGCTGCACTCTACCCTTCCCCTCTCATAGTGACTGCCTCACTCCATATACTTGTTCTAAAGTCTTACCGTGGACCAGGAATTCTGTGTGGAAAAGGACCTTCTCTATCCTCCACACTGTTTTACCAGCACATTGCACAATGCCTAGCATATAGTAGGTATTTAGTAAATGCATGTAGACTTCCACCCTAGACTGTATGATTTCCAAGGGAAGAGAACTTTTCTTCTACTTTCATTTTTCAGGAGTCCCAGTTACA
>NW_022314267.1:2969-3281 GCF_002776525.5 Piliocolobus tephrosceles
GACTCTCATTACTCTGCTACCTTAGGTAATATGCCTAAGAGTAATGAGCATCCTGTGTTACTCACAAGCAATTAGCAGGTGGTTTGCTATTGTAACACTTGATAAAAAGAGACAGGGAGGGAGAATTAAGTAATTCCTCTCAAATGAAGACCTGGGATAGGAACAGATAGTATTTCACAAATTAACACTCACCAGTCACTCATACTACTTAATTAAGTCATTCATACTACTTAATTATAGACACTTTGCTATGTAATGATTATCTCCTATTATCACTTTGGTTTTCCAACTTGATGTTATTGTGAACCCAAG
>NW_022314267.1:3291-4415 GCF_002776525.5 Piliocolobus tephrosceles
TGGATTTCACAAATTCTTTATCTTCTTTGTCAATGCTGAAGGGATGCCAGATAAACTTCTGAATGTTTTCATCAAAATATCTGCTCAGATTCTCATCAAAGACTGTGAACAGTAGGTAAAACTCCTTGTCTATTCCTTTCTACAGAGAAGAAAGAAATGAATACATAAAAAGTGCAGCTTGGAGGAATTCACAGAATTGCTTTCCTTTCAGAGTTCGCACAAAGTATTAATATTAGGGTAGATCAACATCAGCTATAGAGTTCCCAGGTCATTTTTAAATCAGGATACTAAATATTGCTCTGATGAATTTATTCCCCATCCAGAAAATGTGTCTTTCTGGTTACATCCATCCTCCAAGGAAATCAGCCCCTGCTCAGAAGACTTTTTGCTCTTTTGGCCTCTGTTGCCAGGCTGGTCCTCACTGACTTTTTCCCCTTACCTGACCTCCAAGCCCTGGCCCAGCTTCTCTCTCTGACTGCATCTCCCTGTACTCACCTCCTAGCTTGCTCCAGGCACCCTGACCTTTTGCCCTTCCATGAACACACCAACCTCATTCCTGCCTCAGGGTCTTTCCATGTGCTGTGGAACATGAATTGAGAAACTCCCTTCTTCAATTCACTTTTCTGCATGTCACTTTCTCAGAGTGGTCTTCCCTAACCACCCTTCTAAACTAATCACCATCTTTTGCCCAGAAACTCACTCAGTTTACCCTATTTTATTCTTCGTAGCACTTATCTCCACCTGAAACTGTATTTTATTTATGAAGTCTTTTTTTTTTAACTTTTTCCTACTGCAATGTGAGTTTCCTGAGGATAGAAACACCTTAGATTCCTCTCTGTACCTGCATCACCAAGAAAAATGCCTGGAAAAGCAGGCACTCAGTATACATTTCTGAGTGAAATAATGAATTCATATAACTGATGAGACTTAGCTAAATTATGTTAACTTGAGAGGGCAGTGAGGGGACAGTGGATATGACTTCCCACTATGTGTATTCCTAAACAATCTATTTGAGCTTATCTAACCACACAGCATCACAGATTGCTGCAGTATGCTTTCCTTTAGAGCTCACCAAGCGAGATGACTAGGTTTTCTTTTCTTTTTAATTTAATTTAAAATTTTGG
>NW_022314268.1:0-2957 GCF_002776525.5 Piliocolobus tephrosceles
CATACTGTTTATATAAGTTACCTTGTGCATTCAAAAGTGGAGCAGGATTTCCAAAAGTCCCTTAGATTTGCCCTCTGCTTTAAGGTCTTATCCCCAAGATGGGGTCAGAGCTGGTGACTTCCCATGAAGAAAAGTGGAGAAGGAAAGCAGGAAGAGCTTATCTCATTGCCAGGTCTGGCAGCTCAGGTTCTGAGAAGGCCATGAATAAGAGCCTCCTGAACTGAGAGGGACCTTTCAGGAAGGAGAAAGCCAGACCTTTCCCCCTTGGCCCCATCTCACATAGGAGCTCTTCTTTTGTCATAAATATGTTTATGGTGTGTTGCAATAGCACTGTGCATGGATAACCCAGGACCTTAAGAAGTTATGGAAACATTCTGCCTGCTGTTCTGACACATCAAACTATTTCAAGTTAAAACTTCCTGGCTCAGTATAGGGGTTGGAAAGAAGCTTTAGGGTATCATACACCAGTTAGACTGCCCCGATGTCATGGATTCCTATTTGTGTATTATCTGGTAGTCTTATTATGACTATTTTTTGTATGAGTTGAGCACTCAGCACACTCCCTGATAATGGTAGAGCAGGAAAATATTGCAGTTGGAGGAACGCAGTCAAGCTACTCTGTTTCTTCTATCCTTTCTCAGCCACAACTCTAACAGAACGCATGAGTGTGTGTGTATGCACATGCTTGGGGCTGACAGTGCACACCTGAAATCTGTGCCATACCCAGGAGTTCTAAGTACTCCTCTCGTGGTGGTCGGGCTTTGATCTCCACAAATTCTCCATCCGTGTATACCCTGTAAACCACCTTCTTGTACTGAGAGCCAATCCAATTTTCAGTGCAGTTCATAAATATATCTCCATGTCTGCAAATCAGAAGCACCAGAAATTAAAGTTGTCAGAAAGCAGAAAAGCTTTGAGTGCTTCTAAGTGATTCAGGGGTACTCTGGAGAAGTGCTCCCCAAACCTGGCTGTGATCAAGTGCTCCCTGGGAGCTGGCCTTTTGCACCAGACTTTCTGGGAGTGAGGCCAGGAATCTGCACTTTAAAGCTCCTTGAGTTCTGATATGGGCAGCGCAGCACCAGTTCATGGCTCACCCTTGGAAATCACTGTTGTAATCTTCTGCGAAGCACTGAGTAGGGCCAACCTCAGAGACTCCTAAGGATCCTTTGAGGTTGTACCTCTCTTCTGGGACCATCTAACCTTACACACATGCATCTGCTTGTGTGTGTCATCACACACACACACACACACACACACACACACACATCCACCCTGTACCATCCTGAGTTTCTCCAGATTTCATTTGCACCTTTCTGTACGTGGTAATACTTTTCCACTTTGAAAGATCTCAAGAAGGAGTGTAGTCACGTATTGTGCATACACCCATATACATATATAGATAGATACAGTTGATACTTGTTCTTCACCCTAGTTATGTTCTAGAAAGTCATTGTGATAACTGGACTAATAAAGACTGAACCATTGTTCCTAGGGGAAATATAGGGTTAGGTTCGTGCAAACCTCTGGTCACAATATTTTCATCAACTGATCAATATATGACCTTGTTTTATGTCTGTTTTTTTTTAAAGACACTTTATTTAATATATATTGCTGAGCTCAACAGCATTAACACTGTTGAGTTCATTAACACTGAGCTCAACAGCCAACAGCACTATAACTCATGCAGGAACAAAGTCCCTCTCACATGTATAAGGCACATCAGAGGCTTCTTGCACTCAGGACATTGCTTCAGCACTCTGCTTAGGGTGGCATTCTAAACAGTGAAAGCACCAACATAAAGCACACAAATGCAAAAAACATGGCACTAAATAGTCTGAAAACAAGGATATTTGTTTACTGTATGAGAGCCGAAACAAGAAGGCAGAGAGACTCCTTGTTTGACCTCAGCTGAAAATGTGTGCATCAGGCAACATAAAATGTTGCCCCCCTACATGTACCTGCAAATGACCACGAAAATGTCACAGGAATTGATTTTGGGGTTAAAAATAAATTTTAGCAAGTAGGCAAATTTGCAAAAGCAGAATCTACAAATAGCGAGGATAGATTGTATGTGTACCGTACATGTATAGTACATTTCATCTATTGCCAAGGCAGATCATCACAAAAGACAGATTTTTAAAATCTATTAATTTTATCTCTAAAATACAGTGAGACCCACCCCTTCCATCTCCTTCCACTGAGGGAGCTTGCATTCTCATCTCAGCCACTTGTATCACTTACCTGTCTTGGATGGAATTATTCCTAACCATTCTCCCTGTCACCTGTACTTCTCCTTGCCCTCTATTCTCCACACTGCAGTCAAAGGGATCCTAAGCTACACATTTAATAATGTTGATTTTAAGCATTTTTATGATTTCCCACTGCCAAACTCCTCAATTTGACTCTCAAACCTCACTATCTGCCTTTGCCACCTCCTGAGCCTCATTTCCCATCACTGGCCCCCTACGCTCTGTGCTCTGGTCATTCTAAACATTTACTGTCTTGAAAATGATGTGCTCTCCCTCACCTCCAGGCCTTTACATAGGTTGTTCCCTCTGCCACGAACATGTTTCCTTCCTCTTCAAGTGGACTACTCTTCATGTCCCAACTCACAGACTACTTCCTCCCAGAAGCACCCCCCAACTACCGACCTTCTCCCTACCTTTCCTCAAGACAGGGCTGTGTGCTTCTGCCCTATTTCCTGCTGCACTCTACCCTTCCCCTCTCATAGTGACTGCCTCACTCCATATACTTGTTCTAAAGTCTTACCGTGGACCAGGAATTCTGTGTGGGAAAGGACCTTCTCTATCCTCCACACTGTTTTACCAGCACATTGCACAATGCCTAGCGTATAGTAGGTATTTAGTAAATGCATGTAGACTTCCACCCTAGACTGTATGATTTCCAAGGGAAGAGAACTTTTCTTCTACTTTCATTTTTCAGGAGTCCCAGTTACA
>NW_022314268.1:2967-3279 GCF_002776525.5 Piliocolobus tephrosceles
GACTCTCATTACTCTGCTACCTTAGGTAATATGCCTAAGAGTAATGAGCATCCTGTGTTACTCACAAGCAATTAGCAGGTGGTTTGCTATTGTAACACTTGATAAAAAGAGACAGGGAGGGAGAATTAAGTAATTCCTCTCAAATGAAGACCTGGGATAGGAACAGATAGTATTTCACAAATTAACACTCACCAGTCACTCATACTACTTAATTAAGTCATTCATACTACTTAATTATAGACACTTTGCTATGTAATGATTATCTCCTATTATCACTTTGGTTTTCCAACTTGATGTTATTGTGAACCCAAG
>NW_022314268.1:3289-4410 GCF_002776525.5 Piliocolobus tephrosceles
TGGATTTCACAAATTCTTTATCTTCTTTGTCAATGCTGAAGGGATGCCAGATAAACTTCTGAATGTTTTCATCAAAATATCTGCTCAGATTCTCATCAAAGACTGTGAACAGTAGGTAAAACTCCTTGTCTATTCCTTTCTACAGAGAAGAAAGAAATGAATACATAAAAAGTGCAGCCTGGAGGAATTCACAGAATTGCTTTCCTTTCAAAGTTCGCACAAAGTATTAATAAGTTAGGGTAGATCAACATCAGCTATAGAGTTCCCAGGTCATTTTTAAATCAGGATACTGAATATCGCTCTGATGAATTTATTCCCCATCCAGAAAATGTGTCTTTCTGGTTACATCCATCCTCCAAGGAAATCAGCCCCTGCTCAGAAGACTTTCTGCTCTTTTGGCCTCTGTTGCCAGGCTGGTCCTCACTGACTTTTTCTCCTTACCCTGACCTCCAAGCCCTGGCCCAGCCTCTCTCTCTGACTGCATCTCCCTGTACTCACCTCCTAGCTTGCTCCAGGCACCCTGACCTTTTGCCCTTCCATGAACACACCAACCTCATTCCTGCCTCAGGGTCTTTCCATGTGCTGTGGAACATGAATTGAGAAACTCCCTTCCTCAATTCACTTTTCTGCATGTCACTTTCTCAGAGTGGTCTTCCCTAACCACCCTTCTAAACTAATCACCATCTTTTGCCCAGAAACTCATTCAGTTTACCCTATTTTATTCTTCATAGCACTTATCTCCACCTGAAACTGTATTTATGGAGTCTTTTTTTTAAACTTTTTCCTACTGCAATGTGAGTTTCCTGAGGGTAGAAACACCTTAGATTCCTCTCTGTACCTGCATCGCCAAGAAAAATGCCTGGAAAAGCAAGCACTCGGTATACATTTCTGAGTGAAATAATGAATTCATATAACTGATGAGACTTAGCTAAATTATGTTAACTTGAGAGGGCAGTGAGGGGACAGTGGATATGACTTCCCACTATGTGTATTCCTAAACAATCTATTTGAGCTTATCTGACCACACAGCATCACAGATTGCTGCAGTATGCTTTCCTTTAGAGCTCACCAAGAGAGATGACTAGGTTTTCTTTTCTTTTTAATTTAATTTAAAATTTTGG
>NW_022314269.1:0-2683 GCF_002776525.5 Piliocolobus tephrosceles
TTTTTTTCTGATTTTATTTGTTTAAGGTCTTTACGGTAAATCCTGGATATTAGACGTTTTTCAGATGCGTAGTTGGGGAGTATTTTCCCTCATTCTATAGACTGTGTGCTGACTCTGCGGTTGTTTCTTGTTCTGTGCAACAGCTCTTTTGTGTATTAGGTCCCACTTATCAGTAATTGTTTTTGTTGCCATTGCTTTTGGGGACTTGACATATAAATGCTTTGCCAAAGCCTCTGTCAAGAAGGGTATTTGCTAGATTCTTGTGCAGAATATTTTTTTATAGTTTCAGGTATTGGATTTTTATGTTTTTATGTATTTATTTACAGACCAAGTCTGGCTCTCTCATACAGGCTGGAATGCAATGGAGCGATCTCGGGTGACTGCACCCTCCAGCTTCTGGGTTCAAGTGATTCTTCTGTCTCATTCTCCTGAGTAGCTATGAGTACAGGCACGTGCCACCATGCCCAGCTAACTTTTGTTTTTTCATTAGAGATGGGGCTTCACCATGTCGGCCAGGGTGGTCTCGAACTCCAGGACCTCAAGTCATCTGCCTGCTTCGGCCTCCCAGAGTGCTTGGATTCCAGGAATGAGCCACCGTGCCCAGCCCAGGTTTTCCATTTCAATCTTTGATTCATTTTGAGTTGGTTTATGTACATGGTGACACATAGGGGCCCAGTGTTATTTCTTCTACATCTAGTTGGCCACTTATCCCAGCACCACTTACTGATAGGAAGTCCTTTCTCCATTGCTTATTTTTGTTGATTTTTTTTCAAATATCAGATGGCTTCAGGTGTGCAGGTTTATGTCTGGGTCTTCTAATCTGTTCCACTGTTCTGTGGAACCGGGTCCCCAGCTTTTCAGTGAAAATGGCAAGCCATTACATTGTCTATGGGTGTTTTCTTGGAGTGTTTCCTTTGTTTTAACGTTTTTTAAATACCTTTAGCAGCCTACATGTATGGATTAGTTTCCTAAAATAATGCACACACTATGTTTTCTTGTAGGAGTTTTGTGGTTTCAGAATTGAGTTTTAGGTCTTTAATGTATTTTGCATTGATTTTTGTGTTGCCTGACATAAGAGTCCTATTTCAGTGTTTTGTATGTGAATATTCAGTTTGCTCAAAATCATCTATTGAACAGACTCTCTTTTGCCCATTGTGTGTTTTTGGTGTTCTTTTGAAAACCGTGTTCAATATATGTAAATTGGGGTTGAGTATTTGGTTTCCTCATTCTGTCCACTTTCTTAGTTTATGCCAATAAAAGATTGTTTGGATAATTATAAAAGTTTGTGTTTTTCATTCATGGTTTTAGCTTCTAAGTTTGTATTTTTTAACATAATTTCTATGTTTATTATAGACTAAAGGGTACAAACGCAGATTAGTTACTGCCTTTAGTATATTTCATGACACTGAGACTTGGGATCTAAGCAACCTTATCATGCAGGCAGTGGGTGGACCCACCAGGTAGGTCTTCAGCACATACCTCATCCCTTCTTCGTTTTTCATCTGATAGTCACCAGTGTCTGTTGTTTTCACTTTTACGGTAGGGTGTATTCAATGTCAGCTCCACCTCGTAAGTGAGAACATGTGGCATTTGGTGTTCTGTTTTTTCCTTATTTCTCTTTAGATAATGGCCTCCAGCTTCTTTCATGTTGCTGCCAAGGACATGATTTCCTTCTTTTTTCTTTTAATTCCTGCCTAGTTTTTTGTGGTATATATGTACCACATTTTCGTTTTCTGATCCACTGTTGACGGGTACCTAGGCTGATTTCATGTGTTTGCCATTGTAAATACTGCTGCCATGACCATTTGTGTGCATGCGTGTTTTGGACAGAAGGATTTATGTTCCTCTGTGTATACCCCAGTGGTGGGATTACTGGGTCAGATGGTAGTTCTGGCTCAAGTTCTTTGAGCAATCTCCTAAGTGCTTTCCGTGGTGTCTCAACTACTTTGCATGTTCACCAAAAGTGGACCAGTGTCCCCTTTCTCTGCTGCCCCACCAGTGTCCTATTTTTTTTAAACTGTGTAATCCCCATTCTGACCAGCGTGAGATATATCTCATTGTGCTTTCGATTTCTATTTCTCTGACAATTAGTTTGAGCATATTTTCAATGTGTTGGTTGCTCATACATCATCTTTCGAGAAGTGTGTGTTTATATCCCTTGCCTATTAATTATTAGGGGGGTTTTGCTAATTGATTTGTGTAAGGTCTTTAAGGTAGATTCTGGACATTAGAACCTTGGTCAGGTGCATAGTTTGGGAACATTTTCTCTCATCCTGTATGTCGTCTGTCTACTCTGTGGGTAATTTCTTGTGTTGTGTGGTGGCTCTTTAGAGTATTATGTCCCACATGTCGATTATTGCTGTTGTTGCAGTGTCATGCGGGGGTCTTAGGCATATAAATGCTTTGTCAAAGCTGATGTCGAGAAGGGTATTTCCTAGGGTTTCTTGTAGGATTTTTGTACTTTGAGGTCTTCCATTTATATCTTTCATTCATCTGAGTGAACTTTGGTACATGGTGAGAAGTAGAGGCCTAGTGTTACTTACTCTTCTGCATATGGCTCGCCACTTATCCCAAGACTATTGAAAAGGGAGTTCTTTCCCCATTACTCATCACTGTGTATTTCATCCAGCATCAGGTGGTATGAGGCGTGTGGGTTTACTTCAGGTTCTCTGTTCTCTTCCAC
>NW_022314271.1:0-2303 GCF_002776525.5 Piliocolobus tephrosceles
CACAGGGGAAGTGCAGGCTTTTCCCACTGTCAATGTCTATGTTAAGGGAGTAAGGCAGCCTGAAACCTCTTGCTCCTGGGTCCCATAGTCCCCATTCCCCTTCCAACTGGAAATTTGTGCTGTGACCAGAGGAACAGGAAATGGGGTGAGAAAACTTAGGGGACTGGGTTGTAAGATGAAAGGCTGGTCTTGCAGCAGTAATGACAGTTCCTAGGGGGACTGTGACATCACCACATTCCACTCCTCCCAGGGGAGGGGATCACATCAGCGTGATGCCCATGTCGCCACTCCATGATGGGGGAGGGAAACACAGGGTTCAGACCCAGGTCCTTGGAGACGCCAGCCCAAGGAGCCCAGGGAGGTTGAGCTTGGGACAGCAGGAGGTGAGGGCAGAATGCAGTAGGGAGCCCCGGGGGTCACCAGCCTAAAGTCACCCAGGGACGACTGGCGAGGGTGGGGCCTGGGGCTGGGGGACCCAGGTCCTGGGAGACGCAAGCCCAAAGAGCCCAGGGAGGTCGGGCTTGGGGTGGCAGGAGGTGAGGGCCGAGTATGGAGCAGGGAGCCCCAGAAGCCGCCCGCCCAAAGTCACCCTGGGGTAAAGATTGGCAAAGGAGGGACTGGGCTGCTTGCTGAAGGGGTGGGGCTGACTGACAACAATTTGGTGGGGGGAGCCCAGAGTCGCTGGTGTTGGGGGGCCCAGTTCGGTATGCCTCAGGAGTAGTTTGTACTCTGGCAACGGTCTTGTCGTTGGAGGGGCTCTGTGGTTGGGTTGGGGGCTATGACCTGGTGCGTTTTACCCTTTTCTTGGCTGCGGTGAATTTTCCCTGTCGTTTTTTTTCTGACATCATGGGGTGCGGAGGGAGGCGGGGTTGGGGTCACATCAGCGAAATCCCAGTGAGCACGGCTGAATGCCTCCAGTCACCTACCAGGCCGCTGTGCAACTGAGCCAGAGGAGGCGTAACCAGGACCCCACTAGAACTCAGAAGAGGGGCGTGGCCTTAATGCTCCAAGCCCATTGGTCAGTGAGAAAGATGAAAGGGAAAGGAGGTGTGGCCAGGCAGCAGGGTGTCCAGAGAGACCTGTGCCATCACAAGGAAAGCTGCCCATGCAGCTGCTGTCGCCGCCCACTCAGAGAGAGTGGAGGGGCCGCCCACTCGGAGAGGGGAGGGGCTGGCTTTTGCTTTAAAAGCTTTCAAACTGTAAAAAATAAACTTAAAAAACTATACATGTGTATACTTTATATATATGTGTGTGTGTGTGTATCTATGATTTCCTCCAGAGCTGTCTTCATTATCCAACTTCTATGCAAAGTCTATGATTTTGGCCTATATTTTTCATCTTCAAATGGAGTACAAGAATTACCAGTATCACCTTAACTGAGATACGGATCCTAGAAAAATGGAAAATCCATAGCATGCTTGATGATTAATGAAGCAGACTATAGTACCAACATTCCAATAAGACAAAATAATCACAATGATTTCTCTTTTTTGGAGGAACATTTCTCTTATTCTCCTACATTATGAAGATTTTTTGTTTTTGAAATGAGAAACCTGTCTAATATCTTTAAAAACACAAAGCTTTTGGGCCGGGTGTGGTGGCTCACGCCTGTAATGCCATCACTTTGGGAGGCCGAGGTGGGTGGATCGTCTGAGGTCAGGAGTTCAAGACCAACTTGGCCAACATGATGAAACCCTGTCTCTACCAAAAATACAAAAACTAGCCAGGTGTGGTGGTGGGTGCCTGTAATCCCAGCTATTTGGGAGGCTGAGGCAGGAGAATTACTTGAACCCAGGAGACGGAGGTTGCAGTGAGCCAAGCTCATGCCACTGCACTTCAGCCTGGGTGACAGAGCAAGACTCCATCTCAAAAGATGTAAAATAAAATAAAATAGAAAATAAGGAAGAACACAGAGCTTTCAATTTAATAAGCACTTAAAGCTCTCTACTGGTTTAAGAGAAATACAAGTCCCATTATTCTAGAATCACCTGGCTCTAAGCCTTGCAAATGAAACTGAATTTCTCAGTTGACACTGTGGTTTGCAATCATGAAAACCAATAATTATGTTATGTCACTGTGCACTGCTTGTTACCTGAATTCCACACTAGGCTGGGATCATGGGTTGAATCTTTCATGATTTTCTCCATAACCTGTGTGCTTCTTATCTCAGACCAAACTAAACTTTTTTCTAGAGTTCTACAATTTACAGTTAATAGACAAGAGTGGTTCTCAAAATGTAGTCTATGGACTAGCAGCACCAGCAGCACCTGAGATCTTTTTATAAGTGCAAATTCTCAGGCCCC
>NW_022314272.1:0-4104 GCF_002776525.5 Piliocolobus tephrosceles
TAACAGATGATATAAAAATAAACTCACTTTAGTTAAATTATAAAACACTAAAACCAAACAGCAGACCATACAAACATTGAAAAAAGGACAATTTATAATGAAATAATATTTATCTGATTATTATAGTAAAGCAAAAACTAAAAATGAGTAAACTAATATCAACAAAAGTTGAGAGAAAATAACTGTTAATATAGAATTGGGTATTCAGTAATGCTGTCTTTCAAGGTCAAAAATAACAATATGAAATTGATAGATAAAAATTAAAATTGTTCACTACCAAGAGATCTGCGGCAAATAAAATTTCAAAGGCTACATATCAGAAAAAAAGGAATTTAACCCAAAAGCTGATATTAGAGTCAACTTGGAATTCCATAAATATCACTAAACTGATGATAATAGTAACACTTTCTGACACGTGGGGATTCTGAAAAGAAGTGAACTTTTACTTTTGTTTCAAATTTAGAAAGTTATAGAAAAATGCTCTTGCCCTGACAAAGAAAATAAGCTGCATAATCTACAGATCATAGATTTCATTTTAAAATACAGAACTGAGGTCTCAAAAAAAGCTAATTAACTTAAATTCAGAGTGATGAAGCCGTGATACAAAAAGAACGGATCCACAGATGCTTTGTGCCTAGCTGAGTTGCAGCAGCAGAAGCAGGAGGAAGCTGCCCTTGATGGAGATAACAAGCAAACAAGTGAATCTCCAGCAAATGTTGAAAGGCAGAGTGTGCGCTTGTGATAGTTTAGCATCATCAGTAGAGGCCCAAACACACGCACTCTCACTCACTCTCCCTCGCTAACGCTGTTCTTTCTTTCTTTCTTTCTTTCTTTCTTTCTTTCTTTCTTTCTTTCTTTCTTTCTTTCTTTCTTCCTTCCTTCCTTCCTTCCTTTCTTTCTTTCTTTCTTTCTTTCTTTCTTTCTTTCTTTCTTTCTTTCTCTATCTCTCCTTCCTTCCTTCCTTCCTTCCTTCCTTCCTTCCTTCCTTCCTTCCTCCCTTCCTTCCTTCCTTCCTTCCTTCTTCCCTTTCTCTCTCTCTCTTTCTTTGGAGTCTCACTCTGTTGCCCAGGCTGGAGTGAAATGGCGCGATCTCGTCTCACTGCAACCTCCGCCTCCAGGATTCAAGCGATTCTCCTGACTCAGCCTCCCGAGTAGCTGGGACTACAGGCACATGCCACCATGCCCGGCTAATTTTTTGTGTTTAGTAGAGGCGGGGTTTCACTGTGTTAGCCACTGACCTCGTGATCTGCCCACCTCGGCCTCCCAAAGTGCTGGGATTACAAGCCTGAGCCACCGCGCCCAGTCCCACTAATGGTTTTTTCATGACCTATCTTGTGTGCTCCTAGGTAAGATCGGATGGAGAGCAGAACTACCTGAGACACTTTTGAGGAACAGTCATGTAGGAACTGCTGCAATTTGAGGTCAGACCAAGGGAGAGGTCTTACTGTGAGAATCGGGGAAAATCCTCTGTTACTGGGGAGTGGGTAGGGGAGCTGAGACAATCCCCCCTTCACTCTCTTTTCTCACAGGTGCATAAGCAGAGCGGCCTGATGAGGTGTGAAGGCAGGGCAGGGCAGGTAGATGAGAGAAGCAGATTCTCTGGTCTTTCACTGCGTGTGAGGCAGCCACTGCCCAAGGCTGGGCAAGGGATGGGAGCCCTGAGAGATCCTTGAGGAGCAGAAATAGAGTCTTGCTGAGGATGAAAGTGCACAGGAGAGCTAAGAGAGGCTCCAGTGCTGACCATGACATTCTGCAAGAAGAGAAAATCTGTATGTAGAGGTTTATGAGGGAAAATCATGAGTTCACTTTTCGATGTCTATTACTTTTGAAATTAAGTGTCCAAATAGATATACCAGTGATGCAGTTGAATAACTTATTACAAGCCTGGAGTTCAAAAGGAGGTCCAAAAGGAGAATTTAAAAGGATGAGACTTGCTGAGCCCTTCCCGAGTGTGTGACGAGGGAGAAGAGAAGAGAAGCAGGAACTGAGCTCTGGAGCTCTCCAATAGGAAGTGTGATGGGAAAAGATGAGGAAGAAACAAAGGAAGCCGAAGTGGTAGCTCCAGTGAGATAGGCTGAGAATCAAGTGAATGTGCTGTCCTGGAAGCCAAGTGAAGAAAGTATACTATGAAGAAGGAAGTGATGATTTGTGTCAAATGCTGCTAATAGGCCAATTAAAGTTGTAGTGAAAAGTGATCATTGGATCTAGCAATATGGAGATTATTGGTAACTTTAATAAAAGTGGTGTCAATAACATGATCGAAAAAGGGGGAGAGAGCCCGATTGGGATATATTTAAGAGACAATGAGAGGAGAGGAATTGAAGACAGAGAGTATGGACAACTATTTTCAGATGTTTTGCTGAAAACTAGAGCAAAAATTAGGATGACAGCTGGCATTAGAAGAAAAGCAAGGACACACTTAACAGCATATTTCTATGCTGATGGTAATAATTTACCAGCATAAAAGTTGATGACGCAGTCACAATTGATGACACATGATTTAGTGAACTGCAACAGGAAAATCCCCAAGTACACAGCAAAGAGGGAATATAATACGCAAATCTATTTTTTAAAACATTATTAGAATCTCTGAAACATCTGTTTTGACATTAACCTTTCATTCCTGCAATAGTTATTTTAAGCATGTTCTCATTTGTTCAGTGTTGCCAGGTTATTATAAAGTATATTAGACTTTATGACAAACATTTTTTTAAATATTAGTTTTTTTCATTTGTTTCATTAATTTATATTTTGTATTTATAACTTTCCCTTTATCTTCTTTAGGTTTATTATGCTGTTTTTTTCTCAAAAGCCCTCAGAATGCATGCTTAGCCCATTAAATGTTAGCCATTTGAGTATTGAAAGCGATGTTCCCCATTTCTGTGTGGTTACCTGTAATATACCATCAGCGGCGCTTCTCGGTGTCTTTACTTATTATTAATTCACTTGTCTGAAGTTCCTTTCACTCTCCTTTCTAGTCCTAAGTTTCACTTTGCAAATCATTTTTTATTCATAGCCACGTAAAATACAGTTTATTTTGAAAAGTCTTTCATATAATTTTCACTTACTCTAGGATTATAATTTTCCTGTTTGTCTCTTTGAATAAAACTTTCAAATTTGTCAACACTCATTTAGCAGTAGCTCCTGTTGATAGAATTCCATCCATCTCTTTTGACCTAGTGAGCAAATATAATAATAAATGCTGCTGAAATTCAATCCTGTCTGATCTAACTGCCTGCATATAAATTTCCAGATCCCACAAAGGCATCTCATTGAGGTCACATTCTGTTGTATCCTTATTTTGTACCTTGAGATGCCTTGGTGGGGCATGGAAATTTATATGTAGGCAGTTTGATCTGATAGGATTGAATTTCAACAGCATCCATTATTACATCCACTTACTAGATCAAAAAACATGGATGGAATCTTATCAACAGGAGCTACTGCTAAATGAGTATCTTTTCTATTTTCCCTATTATAATCCTAGTGAAGCTGTAAATATTAGGTTCTTGAACCAACAGGACTGATTCTAGGATCTTGTCTGGCTAGGGATATAGCCTTCTAATCTGCAGAAACTTATAGTAATCAGCTACCAACTTACCTGGGGATAAAATAATTGAAAAAAGAAGGAGAATAAGGAGAAGCAAATGGAGTCTCATGGCTGAAGGGCCAGCATCAATGTGGGTTGAGCCTGGAGTCTCTGGACATCGTGGGTCTGGGCCTTTTTATGATGCTGTCTGAGTCTGTGGTTCTTGGTTAGTAGAGCCTAACGAAAAGAAATAACTAAATCTCCCACAAGAAACTTCCAGGGACACACAAGTATATAAATGTGGTGATAACTCAATGGATGAGAAAGCAGGTGAATGCTATTTATTTCCAAAAGACTCAGGATGTCTTATTGTCACCTGCTTTCTTTATTATGTTCGACATGCACATGCGATAATCATTGCTCTTACTTTAAGTATAAAGTATTGTTTGCCAGGCAATATAGTAGGAACTGAAGTAAAATTGTTATACAAAAACTGTACATAATTAGTGGATATAGTTTGGCAAATTGGCACATCTATATTACTTTTGTTACCACAACCAATATCCAAGTCATAA
>NW_022314274.1:0-4570 GCF_002776525.5 Piliocolobus tephrosceles
AAACAAAACAAAATAAAAATCTTAAGTTTTATATACACAGATAAAAAGTAGAAATGCAAAGAACAGAATAGTACAAACCCCATAGGCAATCTGTGCTATGACATAAGCTGTGAAATTGTTTCTAACTTGTATTTTTCCAGGATTACAAAATATAACATCCCTATTCATTGAATAAATATTATTGAGCATCTACTCTGTGCCACTCTTCTAAGCATTGGGAATATATTACTGAACCAAAGAAATCTTCTCACTCAGCCAGTGCTTAGGTTTTAGTATATGGGAACAGATGATAAAAATATGTATATATATTTATCTATGTCTGATGATAAATGGTTGTAAGATTAAAAAAAAAAAAAAAAAAATCCAAACAGGTTAAGGGGCTAAGAGAGTGCTTGTAGATAGGTGGAGATACTTCTCTTGCATACATACCTAGGACTCAAATTTTTGGGACTTATGGTTACTCTGTTTGAAGAAGTGTCAAACTATAAAGCAAAGCGGTCATACCATCTTACGTTACCAACAGCAGTATATGAGGGTTTCCATTTCTCTGAATCTTCTCCAATACATATGAGATAATTTTTATACTTGACATTCTAGTTAGGGTGAAGTGGTATTTTATTGGGGTTTTGATTTGCATTTCTCCGGTGACTAATGATGTTGAGTATATTTTGTGTGCTTAAGGACCACTTATATGTCTTTCTTGGCTAAGGATGTATATTCAGATTGTTTGCCTATTTTCAAAAATTGGCTATTTGTCCTTTGATTATTGAGTTGTATCAATTTTTATATATTTTAGATATAACTCCTTTACAAGGCATATGATTTGAAAATATTTTCTCCCATTCTGAAGTTGTCTTACACTTTGTTGATGATGTCTTTTGAAGCACAAAAGTTGTTAATTTTCATGAGGTCTAATTTATCTGTTTTTTTTTTTTTTGATGTTGTTGTTATATGTGTTTTGATGTCATATGTAATAATTATTTGCAAAGTGTGAGCACAAGAAGATTCATACCTATGTCCTTTTTTTTAAAAAAAATATAAATTTGGCCAGGCGTGCTGGCTCACGCCTGTAATCCGAACACTTTGGGGGGCCAAGGCAGGCAGATCATCAGAGGTCAGGAGTTCGAGACTAGCTTGGCCAACGTGGTGAAACCATGTCTCTACTAAAAATACAAAAAAATCAGCTGGGAGTGGTGGCACATGCCTGTAGTCCCAGCCACTTGGGAGGCTGAGGCAGGAGAATCACTTGAACCCAGGAAGTGAAGGTTGCAGTGAGCTGAGATCGTGCCACTGCTCTCCAGCCTGGGCAACAGAGTGGAGAATCTATCTCAAAAAAAATATATATATATATATGTGTGTGTGTGTGTGTGTACATATATATATATACACATATGTGTGTGTATATATATACACACACACATATATATATATATATATATATAAATATATATATATATAAATTTGTCTTAAGAGAAATGTAGGTCTTTGATTTAGTTTTTGCATATTTGTGTGAGGTAAGTGTCCAACTTAAATCTTTTGCATGAGGCTATCAAGTTGTCAGATCACCATTTATTAAGAAGACGATTTCTTTTTACTATTGAATGGTCTGAACAAGTCAAAAATTGATTGACCTTAGGTGTGTGGGTTTTCTCCTGGACTGTTAATTCTATTCTATTGATCTGTATGTCTATCCTTGTGCCAATATCACATTGTTTTGATTACTGCTGCTTTGTAGTAAGCTTTGAAATTGGGAAATATGCATGTTCTCCTACTGTGCTTTTCTATTTCAGGATTGTTTTGGTTAGTCAGGGTCCCTTGCAATTCCGTATGGATTTTAGAATAAGCTTGTCATTTTTTATTTCTTTTTTAAGGGGTCAGCTAGGATTCTTCTTATTAGTATTACATTGAATCTATAACTCAGTTTGCGAGATTATTGCATCTAAATGATACTAGTTTTCATTAATGAATATGGGATATTTTTCCACTTATTTAGATCATTAATTTCTTTTACCAATATTTTGTTTTTACAGCATAATTTTGAATGTTTTAATTTAAATTTATTTCTATGTACGTTGCTCTTTGTTGCCATTAAGAATGTATTGTTTTAAATTTCATATTTGGGATAATCATTCAAGTACATAAAAATATAACTTATTGTTATGTATTGATCTTATGTCCTATAATCTTGCTAAACTGGTTTATTAGTCATCAGTTTTTAACTGGTTCCTTAAGATTTTATTTATATAAGATCAAGTTGGCCGGGCGCGGTGGCTCAAGCCTGTAATCCCAGCACTTTGGGAGGCCGAGACGGGTGGATCACGAGGTCAGGAGATCGAGACCATCCTGACGAACACGGTGAAACCCCGTCTCTACTAAAAAATACAAAAAAACTAGCCGGGCGACGTGGCGGGTGCCTGTAGTCCCAGCTACTCCGGAGGCTGAGGCAGGAGAATGGCATGAACCTGGGAGGCGGAGCTTGCGGTGAGCTGAGATCCGGCCACTGCACTCCAGCCCCGGCGACAGAGCGAGACTCCGTCTCAAAAAAAAAAAAAAAAAAGATCAAGTCATCTAATATTTGCTAGCCTACCTTCTTTCTTTTCAATAAGGATGCCTTTAATTTTTTTTTCTTGACTAATTGCCCTTGCTAGAACGTCTAGTATAATGTTGAATAGAATTGGTGAGAATAGAAATATTTGCCTTACTCCTGATTTTAGGAAAAAGTATCCATTCTTTCACAACTCTGCTCTTGCCTCCAACATGTATTATGCTGTTAAGTTAACTAACAGACACTTCACTGTCTGCAACTTTTATTTTCCTGTTATTTGCAAGCCTTTAGCCACCACACCTCAACATCAATTCATAATATGTTTGAGATGAATTCCCTCTTAATCAATATTGTTTCACAACTCTTTCATTTCAACTTGATAACCCAACCCCATGCTTTTTGCTTTCAGTCCTGAGGTCATACCATGTATCCCAATAATGTTTTGCTATGAATAATGTCTATGTTTCTAGGTTTTTGGAGAATTTATTTTGAAACAGTTTCTTTTTTCTGTTGCCCAGGCTGGTGTGCAGTGACCTGATTACAGCTCAATGTAGCCTTGACTTCCCAGGATCAAGCTATCCTCCCACAAAAGCCTTCCAAGTAGCTGGGACCATAAGCCCACACCACCATGCCTGATTAATTTTTCTATTTTTTTGTAGACATCCCGTCTTGCTGTATTGTCCAAGCTGGTCTTGAATGTCTGGGCTCAAGCAATTCTTCTGCCTTGGCCTCCCAAAGTGCTGGGGTTACAGGCATGAACCACCATTCCCAGAGGTTTCTAGGCTTTTTTTTTTTTTTTTTTCTTTTCTTGCCCACAATCAAAATAACTACAGATAGTTGTGAAAGAGTAAGTGGAGACTAGTTCTCTGTGATAGACTTTTCTGAATTTCATTCTTAACATAGATTATCCAGCAACAAACCTCTTTTCCCTTCTGAAGGCATGGAGTACAGATGAGAGTCATTTTGCAATTTTTAATTTGCTGTTGTTATATTACTTTATAATAAGTGGTTTGGAAATGATCACATTCTAGCTAATTTCTAAAGGTGATCTATTTCCAAATAATCATATGATCTATCTCTCTATCACACTGCAATAGTTTATTAATTCCTTCTGCCATTATAATATGGTGCTTACAGTCTCTCTGTGTCTAGCAAATCTAACAGATTGCATAAAATGTAGCAATAATTACCTGATTTTCCTGTTAAAACTATTCATATGCTCCCCAGTAGCTGTAGGATATTATCTGAACTGCACAGTATATTTGGGCTAATAGAATCAGATTCAGTGCTTCAAAGAAGGGGACAGAAAAAGACTGGATGGCCTATAGAACCAGAATGGTAAGCAAACTTCAGACCTATGGGTTAATAAACAAAGTAAGAGAAAAGAATTAATTGAAGTTTACTGCGGTCTTATCAACTCTCCCCATTTCTTGTGCTCACATCCCTGCTAGAAAGATGTATGTCAGATCTTCAACGGAACCATTTTCAGATCAATTCTACTGTCCATAATGATTGGAGCAGAGTACCCAGGAGCTTTTAGTATATGTAGCAGAGGAGTGAGTAATCAGGGTTGGGTATGGATGGGTTGGTAAGTAAATGGTCAGGAAGAAGAGAAAAGATGAGACTCAACACAGACTTTCTTTCAAAGTGTTTAGCTAATTGAAGAAGGTAGAATGGTGAATCTGTTTTTGAAGGGTCTTTAGTTGAGCTAGCCTGAGGAGGACTGAAATAACAAGATTTTCCCAGATTAAATGCATGTGATAAAATGGAAAGTTCCCTAAATGTGATGAACTTTATCTCTTTCAGAAGGAAAGATAGTGTATAGGAGTATCTGCATTTCTTTTTCTTTTTCTTTCTTTTTTTCTTTTGAGATGGAGTTTCATGCTTGTCACTCAGGCTGGAGAGCGATGGCAAGATCTCGGCTCATTGTAACCTCTGCCTCCTGGGTTCAAACAATTCTCCTGTCTCAGCCTCCCAAGTAGCTGGGATTACAGGCATCCACCACCACGCCTGACTAATTTTGTA
>NW_022314275.1:0-6820 GCF_002776525.5 Piliocolobus tephrosceles
CAATTTACTGTTTTGGTCTGTTTTCACACTGCTGATAAAGACCTACCCGAGACTGGGAAGAAAAAGAGGTTTAATTGGCCTTACAGTTCTGCACGGCTGGGGTGGCCTCAGAATCATGGCGGGAGGTGAAAGGTACTTCTTATATGGCAGCACCAAGTGAAAAGTGCGGAAGATTCAAAAGCGGTAACCCGTGATAAAATCGTCAGCTCTTGTGAGACTTATTAACTATCACTTGAACAGTATGGGGGAAAGCGTGCTCATGACTCAAATTATCTCCTACTGCATCTCTCCCACAGTGTCTCTCCCACATGGGAATTATGGGAATACAATTCAAGATGAGATTTGGGTGGGGACACAGAACCAAACCATATTACATGGGGTCTGTAGCCCCTTTGTTTTGGTCAATTTTTCCCTTTTGTAATGGATACATTTACCCAATGCCTGTACCCTCATTGTATCTTGGAAGTAACCAATATGTTTTTGATTTTACAGCCTCATATGTGGAAGGGATTTGGCCTGTCTCAGATGAGATTTGGGATTTGGATATTAAAGTTAATGCTGAAATTAGTTAAGACTTTGGGGGACTGTTGGGAAGGCATGATTTTGATTTGAAATGTGAGAAGGATATGAGATTTCAGAGGGTCCATGAGTGGCATAATATGGTTTGACTCTGCATCCTCACCCAAATCTCATGTCAAATTGTAAATCCCAATGTTGGGGGAAGGACCTGGTAGGAGGTGATGGAATCATGTGGGCTAACTTCCTCCTTGCTGTTCTTGTGATTGTGAGTGAGTTCTCATGAGATCTTGTTGTGTAAAAATGTGTAGGACTTCACCCTTCACTCTTTCTCCCTCCCCGGCTCTGCCATGTGAAGACATGCTTGCTTTCCCTTAGCCTTCCGACCTGATCGTAAGTTTTGTGAGGCCTCCCCAGCCATGCCTCCTGTAGAGCCCACAGAACTGTGAGTCCACGAAACCTCATTTCTCCATAAATTAACCAGTCTCAGGTATGTTACAGCACTGTGAGAACAGACTAATACAAGGGTGGTCACTATATTCATTATCTTGGTTGTGGTGGTAGCTTTAGATGTATATTTGAAATGTAATTTTAATTATGCTTTAATCATGTTGTCAAAAAACAAAGTATATTTTCTTATATTAAGAGTGAGAATGAAATAAAATTAAATTTAAAAAAAGAGTGAGAAACAATACCTTGAAAGGGAAATACAAAGAATCTCAACCAGATTGAAATGAATACATTAATGGAAACTTTTCTTGGAGCCAGAAGGTGCTGATGCAGCATAAGGACCAATTCTGATAAGTAGAAAGATTCAATTAAGATGTTATTATCATTATTAGTAGTAGCAGAAGTGGAAGAGTCATATGGGAACCTGGATATGGAAGAGAAAATAGAAAGAAAATAGCTACTTATCTTTTCTTAGGTACTTACTTACTTTAGACATCATTTCATACTCTTTGAGAAAGACGGATGAATGGGGTGGGTAGATAGAAATATTAACTCTTATCCATGCAACAAATATATGTTAATATTCAGTCTTTGCACTAGATGCTAGGAAAACAAGATGTACAGACACAATTTTTGCTGTCATGGAGCTCCTTTGTAGAGCTAATACAGTGTACTAAAGAACACAAAGGAAGGATACCTATCCACTTCATAATAGAGTTAAGTTGGAGGGTGGGAGAATTTTCTAAAGGAGATGTCTTCTTGGAAATTTGGAAAAGAATGGTTTGATTAAGAAGACGAGAAGGTGTGTTCCTATAAAGCATCGCTATAGAGAGAACACTGTGTGCTAAGACAAGTATTGGACAGGGCAGTAAGTCTGGGGAATTTCAAGCATATCAGGGTGACTTCTAAATGAGCAGGATGAGATAATCAGTAAACAATCAGTAGGGTCAAACATGGTCATAAGTGATCAGAAAGAATTCTATATCTATATAATTTTAAGCCATTTAGATTTTATAATGAGACAGTGTACAAAATTTAAGACTAGCCTCAACTTGTATAATCCACTTCAGTAACTTCTACATAATATTTTTCCATATCTTCATAGTCTTGAAAGGTATGTAATAAACTGTCCAAATAAAATCTATTTTTAAAAGAGTTACAACAGAGAAAAACTAGTTTAAAGACAGAAGGTGCCAACAACTTCCTTCTGTATGAGTTTTAGAATCTTGATTCAACATTTAAAAACAGCTTAAAGCGTGTACCATTCTGGGCCTATTTTATTGAAATTTTCTTCCCATTAGAATAACAGTGACTAAAATTTATCAGCATCTTAAAATCATGAAATCATAAAACACCAGATCCAGATATTTTAAAAGTCTGAAATCATCTAATCCCATTACAGTTATAGAAAACAAAAGTTAAGATCAGAGAGAGAAGTGAACTCTCCCACTGTCAGTAGTGGAGAAAGCAAGGTGTACAATCAACAATTGCTACATTCTAGTCCTGATTTCTTTAATGTTCACCAGTCTGCCTGATATTTTACTTTTCAACATCCATTACTGTGAATGAATGGAAAAATTTTATTGATGGCCATCTAAATTATCCTTTGCGATTTTCAACAAATGAAATAATTTGAAGCTGTTTTAAAGCTCAAAACAAGACAATTTGACAAAAATATATGGTAGCTTTCCAAAGTTCTTTGTGACAAGGTTAAAACAAAATCTATACTTGAAAATCTTTTCAAATTTACAACAAATTGAAGAATTCATAAGATGCACACAGGCTTCTGATTCAGGGAGGTAGAATCATCCTCTTTTACTCTCAAAATTAAATTAAAGTGATAATAAACAAATGCAATAACAATAATAATGATAATAGTGCTTACCAGAAGTTTCGGGTACAGACATCAGACCACATCAGTAACCTGATAATAATGACAGGCTTCTAAAAAGAGAACTCATTTGAGATCTTATTGATGGACAACCCAGAGAACAGAAAACTACAGTTAAAAACATCCGCAGAAAAGTATAGCATATGTAGTGGAAAAGTCACCATCTCCTCTCGAACTGAACCTCAGGGTGGCTGAGGTGAAAGCTGGCAAATATGAGCTGTCTTTTAGATACAAATAAGAAGAATATGTAGAGAAAAGTGTGACAGTTAATTCCCCCACACTTCCCCCACATCATTATACTCTAAAAATACAGAGTGACAGTAACAGTGGCATTCAGGTGTAAGAACAATCCTAAAAAACTACTCTCCAAAGAAGTTGGCTTATTCACTCATTCATATCAGGGGCCATTGAATGAGTTTGAGAAACTCAGAGCATGCTCTTTATTTAAGCATCGAGGGTTAGCTTTGCGTGTCTAGTTGCTTAGCACCCACTCAAACAAGGATAAATCTTGTAGTGACATATCCTACCGATTTACATGGAAGTCAGAATCTACTCTCCAGTTCTGGAAAAATAGAGAACTATTGTGTAAAGAGGTTTATATAACAAGAGGGTAAACTCATAGCAGCTCTGTTAACTACCAACCTAGTACATCATTTAAAAGAGATAAGAATAAAAGCCAACTGTACAGAAAAAAACACTAACAAATAAAAGACTATGTTAATCAGGATAGGGAAGATTTTGCTGAATAAACAACTCTGATATTTCAAATGACAATAATGTCATCTTAAATCTGGCTTGTTATTATGATAGAAGATAAAATGGTGCATGCAATAACAACCGAAGCAAATAGCTTTACCTAGAAGCGACACACATTGCTTGTCATCAGATTACACAGACTAGTACTAACTTCGTGGTCCTACTCACATACAGGAGGGGAAATACATCAAGTTTCAAACCTATTGGTATGTATTCATTAAATGGCCTAATTAAATAAAAAATTCCTAGGAAGTGCCCAGATGGTAGAGGACTTGAATTATTTGATGAGAGTCAATACTAATCCTGGAAGAAATAAAAGCTTTAGAAGACAACAACTTTTTTTAAATTTAATTATTCTTTTCAGCAAGGTTAGTTATGATATATACCTGAAACTAATTTCAGGTGCTATGAAAAAAAGAGTTGTTAATGAATAAAACAGATTTTGTTTTGTTTTAAAAAGTTATTAAAAGTGTATAGATGTAAAAGCTATAAGAAATGAAAGGTCAATTTGAACAAATCTTGCAAATAGCTTGTATGTCTATGTGTGCACGCGTGTGTGAGAGAGAATGAATTTTTCAAGAGCAAAAAGAACAACCCAGAAATTCCAAAGTCCATCCAATGGGAGATTCACAGGAATAAAAAAAAATCAATAAGGGAAAGAATGAATGCATAAATAAAGGAACAAACTAGCTAATTAAATAATTATTGTTTTTAAAATTTCAAGCTCAAGAAAACTGAAAATATTCACAAGAAGAGGACCTATTAAGTACTGAGTAGGAAGAACAGTGAGACTCACATCTAGAGACACCTTTAGGGAATTTAAGAACAGTAATAACAAAGGGAAAATCCTTTCAGAACTTTGTGTTGTTTGATTGGTTGTTGAGGACTAAGCTCTGATTGTTTATCTTGCCCATATTCCTACCTGAGAGGTCTGGGGGGACGTGTCCTACAAACCACAAATTCTCATCAGATGGAGTTTATTTGACCCTATATATTGGGACTTACTTTTCAATCTGACTTTGGCATAACATGATGAGACAAGGAAAAAAATATCTAACCCCAAAATATATTTCCTTGCCATACCTTGAAATTGCCCTGCAAAGTCTCTTTTGGGAAAAATCCACATTCTATAAAGAATCACCTTTCTCTCTTTGTTCTTTGTTTTCCTTCCTTCCTCCCTTCCCAGATTTAGGAGATCATCAACTAAGAGCCAGGCACCCTTTTACATATGATAAAAAAACAATTTCTAACCTGCTCTCTCTAAAGTCTGCTAAGAGCTTCCTCTGCACAATAAAACTTGGTCTCCACAATCATTTATCTTTAACCTGAACGTTCCTTTCTATTGATCCAGGTCTTTAGACAAACTCAACCAATTGCGGACCAGAAAATGTTTAAATTTACCTATAGCCTGGAAGCCCCCACTTCGAGTTGTCCCACCTTTCTGAACCAAACCAATGTATTTCTTAAGTGTATTTGATCAACGTATCATGCCTTCCTAAGATACATAAAACCGAGCTGTGCCCCAACCACCTTGGGCAGGTATTTTCAGGACCTCCTGAGGGCTGTGTCACGGGCCATGGTCACTCATATTTGGCTCAGAATAAATGTCTTCAAATATTTTACAGATCTTGACACTTTTCAACAATAGTTGTTTTTATTTTTTATGTTCTCCACTAAAAGATATGAATTATGTCTGTATATTCTCAACGAAAACATGTTTGTGTGTTTTCTACTAAAATACATACAATTTTATGCCTGAGCTTCACATCTGCACTTCTGGATACTAGAAGACAGCAGAGTATTATGTTCACAGTTTAAAGAAATACTCTATTGAATTTATTATTCCATACCCTTACAAACTATTAATCAACTATAATAATTTGACCATTGCAAATCTGATTAATGCAAAAGTAAATATCATATAAATGCTTTGAAAATCTTGAATTTAAACAATCTATTAAGTGTGGAAGTATATCAGTAAAAAAGAAAGACATCTAAGAAGTAAGAGAGAATAGAATCAAATAAATAAGACCTAAATCATAAGTTCAGTAAAAAGTAATCCAAGGGTGAGAAATGAGCTATAAGCCTAGAATGGATTAGCCCCACAAAAAAAATTTCTTCTAGAAGAGAGTGAATTCTAGGATACACATTCCATGAATGAGAAACTCTTCATGAATAAACAAATAATAAAGAAACAAATAATAAAGCTATTATTTGTCCTCAAAATAACCAGAAGAGTGACAATTTATAAAGTTCAAGAAAGCCCAGAAGAAGCTCTAAAAATATATGCTCTCGGTACAAAAAACAGCCACTATAAATAAACCTATATTTTAGAATTTATGACATTTGAAGTTTCTATCTCACCGGTTTTGTTAAAATGTGTCCTTCAACGGGTACATCTTATCTAAAGAAAAGCAATATTTAAACAAAGGCAATCTTATCTAGGAACATAATAGTATCTACATAACCATTATAAATACCACTTATTGGTTGTCATTTTACAAAAGAAAAAAAAACAGTATATACAGAATCACAGAAGACTAAACAACTGTATAAGTAAATGTCATAAACTTTTACAGTCCATACTGTATTTTTATAATTTTACATCATACAAATTTAAGAGACTTTGTCTAAACATAATGGAAATGGAGTTTGTTACTTAAATAGTATAGTAGTTTGTGAAACAACACAAATAATGTAACTGACTATACCTGGTATACAAAGAGGGTTTGGATAATTTAAAATAATAAAAATTACTCTTTCAATTTCATGGTAACAATTATTATGAAAAAGGGCTTGAGATTTTCTAAGGAAGATGCCAAGTAAAAAATTTATTTATATAGGCTGGATTTTTATTCCCCTATTTTCCCAAAATATACTACCCTAACTAGGTGTATTTAGTACTCTGATGCTATTGTGTTTTTATTTCCTCACTATTGAACTAACGATACATGTGGCTTTAAACTAAATACACATATCTCTATTGTCAAAATATTTTAGTCTAAGAAGATGGATTGCAAACTACCCATTTTCTTTAAAATAAATCAACACTATTTCAGTAAAAGAAGCTTAGCCTATGAAAAAACTGTGAAGATTGTAACTCCAGACACTATACAAACAGGTATGTAAAATGAAGCACAAAGACCCTGAGAGAAAACTCAGACCAAAGTCATTAACTCAGCTCCGCTGTCTGCCATGCCAGTGCTA
>NW_022314276.1:0-1337 GCF_002776525.5 Piliocolobus tephrosceles
TTTTTTGAGCCCCACTATGAGCCCCACTGAGTTCTCCTGGTGAGGATGTGAGAAACCTACCCTCTTGCCTCTGGCAGGGGAAACGGAAGAGCAATTTTATTTTATTGTTTAATGCCTAGAGCATTTTCCATAACAAACACCTTCTGAGAAAAAGGCTTTATTAGAGATTTTCCCAAATAGGGAAAGTCATTTCTTCCCATGCCAGCCTCCTACTGCTTTTCTATCTCATCAAATGAGGGAAATGGGGAAGGTTGGGTGTTTTTTGGTTTTTTTGTTTTTGTTTTTGCTGGGGATGTGAAGGAGGACTATCCCACTGGTGAAGATTGCATTCCTAAAATACAGGCCCACAGAAAGACTGAGATTTAATAATGAGATTATAGAATGCTTCACCCCCTCACCCATACACATATTACCTTCACATCATTAGGGGTCTAGTATAAAAATAGCGGATTACAGTTAAATATGCTGCAAGACATAGACTCGGAAATGTTTCTGCAGTGAGCAGGTCTATGCAAACCTACCCGCAAAGGCCTAGGACGCTAAGGGGAAGAATAAAGAGGCTGACAAATCCAGTTTGACAGAAAGAAACATTCGTTAATTGTAGGGACTTACAAACAGAAGCCATGTCTTGAGCAGCCAAGGGACAAGACGGTGAATCCCTGTCTGCAGACATAGGGTTTATATACCATATGGAAACTGCCTAAGGGCAGGATTTATGGTCAGTAAATGTTTACAATAACATCAAAGTTGTTTTGACCTAAGGGCAGAATTTATGGGTATGTGAAAGTAGAAATCTTAGATGCATTCCCAGAACTGGTGTTAATCAGAAGTCAGCATGATGGATGTGCGTCCGAGAGGAAGTTGCTTCAGCCTCCACAAAGGTGAAGTTCTTAGGGAGGCCACAGTGAGTGGCCAAGATTAAAATAATAATAAGGAAAAAAAAATCAGAAGAGTTTGAGGCTCTGGCAACTAAAGCTACATAAATTATTAAACATAGCCCAACTCCTAGCCAGACTAGCATAAATAATCATACAAAATGTTTACTTACCTCAGTTCTTATTACCATGTACATTATGTTTGACTTGCAGCAACAAAAAATTACATAGCCTGTTAAACGATGGGGAAAAAAAATTAAAAGCAAAACTAAATGATGCTATGAAGAGATAAATTCCTCACAAGAATTAAACTCACATAAAGTTTTCAAATTGTCAGGAAGGGAATTTAACTATAATCGTTTAATTATCTACCTCACACTTTCTGGCTCTACTAGCTCAGTTTTAACTTTCCTGGCAAGTCTACAGTAGGTGATCACAGCAGAGGAGTGCGTTACAGCATTT
>NW_022314278.1:0-1224 GCF_002776525.5 Piliocolobus tephrosceles
TTTACTTCAGGTTCTCTGTTCTCTTCCACTCATCCACGTGGAAGCAGGTCCCTAGAGTTTGAGTGAAATTTCAAATCAGAGAGCATGATGCATCCATTGTAGTTTGGATTTCTCAAAATATCTTTGGAAATGCAGGGCATTTCCTGGTCTCACATGAACTTCAGCATTGTTTATTTCTATGTCCTTAAAACCAATTTGCTCTCTAGTAAAGATATACAATTAAAGAGTAGAGTGGGACATTTTAATCCATGCATATGTACCTTGTGTAATGGTGAAAGCAAGACATTGACTCTCTCTGTTACCTTGTGTAGTTATTATTTATTAGTTCTCTGTGGTTGCAATATTCAGAATCCTTCTTTTTAGCCTTTTTTGGAAAATATGGTAGGATACGGTTAACTCTAGACATCCTGCTGTGGAGTAGAACAGCTGAATTTATTCCTGTCATCTGAGTTAACATTGTATCCATTTCCCAGTTCCTGAACAGCCTCCCCAACCCCCAGGCTCTCTTCACAACTGTGGAACGTTCTACTTCTAGGAGATAAAGTCGTTTAGAGAGAAAGTTGATCTCATTCTCACTGGCATGGAATCATGCCGTGTTTGTCTCTCTCTTCCTGGCTCATTTCACGGAAGGTCATGCCCTCCAGGTTTCTGTACGTTGTTGCAGATGACATAGTTTCATGAATTTCTATGGCCGAGGAGGATTCCATTGTGTACTGTAGTTTCTTTATCCCTTTATCTGTGCATGAACAGGTAGGTTGATTGGATACCTTCGCGATTGTCAATATTGCTTCAATCACCATAAGAAGGCCGATATCTCTTCAACATAACAGATTTCATGTGCTTTCTGTATATAACCAGTGGTGGTATTCCTAGGTGAATGGGTAGTTGTAAAATGTTTAAGGCACCTTCAACTGTTTCGCTTCATGTGTATATTAATGTACATTCCCACCAATAGTGTATAAAATCTTTTTCTGCATTTCTACACTGGCCACTGCGTGTGAATATATGGATTTTTTGTTGTTTTTGGTAAGTTTCATCCTAATTAGAGTGAGAGGTATGTGAGTGTGGTTTGCACTTAGACATTTATGTGAGGATTGGTGAAGTTGAGCAGCTTCTCTTTGACCTGTCAGTCAATTTTGTGGTTACTTTTCAGATGTGCCTGTTCAGGTTCTTTGCTCAGTTTTAGCTTAGGTATTAGGTTTTGTTCATTTTCCCAGTTAGAGT
>NW_022314282.1:0-3459 GCF_002776525.5 Piliocolobus tephrosceles
GCCCGCACACAGAGGCATTTGCACCAGCTCCCTGCACACTCGTGCCTGGTGTGCTCAGAGGACCACCCACGCTGCTCATGGAGACAGGGCTTGCTCACTAATATCCAGCTGTCATTTCTCCACCTAAGAGCCTTCCATGGCTCCCTACTGCCTACAGCATTGAACCCCAACAAGTCACACTCTTCAGACTTTGAAGGTTCTCCACCCTATGCCCCACCTGCCCCACACAGCTCTTCCTCATTCTGTCTCTGTTCCCTGCTTTGGCCAGGGGCTATCCTCGATGCGACCCACACTACACCTCTGCCCATGGCAGCTCTTTACCCAGTTACCCTCCAATTCCTCACCACGTAAGCCTGTCTCAGTCATGCCCCGGACTGCATTGAAGCCAGCCTGCCTTGAAGAAGCTCTCCCAGACTGCCCTTTTCCCCAAGGTAGGGTCATGATTTGCCAAATGTTTAGCGGGTGTTAGCAAGACTGGAGTCGGAGCAGGCATCAAACCTTACATCCCACATGTCACACCTCACCACAGACCTGGGTGCCAAATAGCCTGAAGAGTCTGAACTCACGTTGGCAGTTAGCAAAGTGCTCCTACGGCTGCATCTGCAGTTAACATAGCATCCCTATGGCCACTGTCTCCCTGGATCTCCACAGCCATCCTAGGAGAAAGGCAGAACATCATCATTTGATAGAAGGGAGACTGAAGCTCTGGGAGGAAAGGGGACTTGCCTAAAGCCCCGGGATGAAGCAGCAAATCTGGACTCTCATAGACAGCCTAGAGCTGCCGGCATTCCCTTACGATCTTTGCCCTCGGGCCTGGCTTCATTTTTTCCTCTCCAAAGAGCCATCTGTAGGGCCAGAGGCTGGCAAAGCCTGACTCATCACTGGATGCCAGTTCCTTTGCCTGACTTTCAGTGATTCCTACCTTACCCTGGGGTTTTGTGTTTCTTGTCTCAACACTATCATTTCTCATTCCTCCACAAGTTGAATTGCTCACTCCAGCCACTTGAAGCATGCTCTTCTTGACACAGGTAACTCTAGGGACAGGGCTGGTGCTAAAAACAAAAAAAGAGCGTTATGTCAATTTCATTGATTAACAAAAGTGATGGCTCCACTACAAAATAAAGTTGATACTGCCTGGGCCCCTGAGTTCAACAGCCTTTTAGACAAATGGCTCTGAGCTAAAACATGAACATGCACGCATACGCATCTGTCTCAGTCTAATGAGATAATCTGGGTATCGGTTGTTATCCTTGAGCATTTTCCTGCCTCATTAATACATGCGTAGCTAGCACAATAATAATCATAGCTATTAATGCCTAAAGCTGAGGGCTTTCCTGAGCCAGGCAGTGGCTTTAAAAACTTCACAGTGGCTTTTAAAACTTTTACAGCTAAAGCTGAGGACTTTCCTGAGCCAGATAGGGGCTTTAAAACCTTTAAAGTTTTCACATAAGCTCTCATTGAATAATTTCTGTTTTTCAGATCAAGAAACTGAGACTTACTATCACATTTGGGATTAAGTTTAAAAAAAAAAGAAAGAAACAAACAAACTTTGGCTCAAAGCTGTCAAGTATTTCAAAGCCAGCAAGTGGCTAAATCGGAACTTGAACCCAGGCAGTCTAGCCCTGGGATGGCTACACAAAACTAATGAGTACATGTTTTCAACTATAGTTTAAGTGGGTGACATATTTTTCACTATATTTTATGTAGGTGACTTTCAGTTAGGGGGTATTCTACTTACACAATCTATTGAGCTGGATATTAACTGAGAACAAACAGAAACTAATGAACTCTGAAAAACATAAAACATGACCAACATGATGTCACTGCAAAAGACAAAACAGCACATAGCCTTCTTGTGACTGTATTTTGCTGACAGCCCACGAGCTAATACTCAGCCTGAACTCAGCAGTGCTGTTCCCTTGGGAGACACACACACACACACACACACACACACACACACACACACACACAGACGAGCTGGTGGTGTGCCTCCCCGCCAAAACACACACACATTGGCGGTTGTGCCGCCCAGAGCCTCCAGCCAGTGTGAGGAAGGGACCAGATGGGTCCAGTACTGTTGGGTCAAGGCGAGGAGAGGGCAGCCGGAAGCGCGCACCTGCTCTGGACTCCTGCACCCGCCAAAATGGGTGCTCACGGGGCGTGCCGGAGTGAGGGGTGAGGGGTGAGAGGGAGGGGGACGGGGTGGAGGCAGCCCCTTCCCATGCGGCAGCGGGGTCGGTGGTGCTGTTGCCCTTTTAAGCTGCCGCTTCACAGGAGCCGCGCCTCCTGTCGGTGAAGTCCGTTACAAGGGGAGCAGCCGCCCAGGGGCCGCTCCACAGCTCCCCGCAGAGGCCTCGGTGTCCCTTGCGGTTTTCCTGCCGTGCTCCGACTAGAGTCAAGGCAGCGGGAAGAGGCGGAGCTGCGAGAGCGCCGCCGAGCGGACCCCCGGGTGGTCGCGGCCATAACAGCGGCTCTCACAGGCTCACCTTCAGCGCCCCTCCCGCGGGAGATGAGGGAAAGGTGTCCGTGTCTGTGTCGGTGTCCGTGTCAGCGCCCAGCGGCGGCCCCAAAGGGCAGGGCGAGGGCGGAGAGGAGGCTCCGGAAGTACCCGGACAAAGGGGAGCCTGCCTGGGAGAGGCCCCGGTTCCCCAGGCGGGGCGAATGCGCCCCTTTCTCCTGTGGCTGGCCCGCCCCAATCGCCTGGACTGCCGGAGGCTTGGGTGGGAGGAGGCGGAGGGCGCGTCTCTCTGTCTCCTTGCGGGGATTGGCTTGGGGGCTGCTGGCACCTCTCGCCCTCGTCCCCGAGCCCCGAGCTGGGAGCCCGCGTCGCCCGCAGCCCTTTCGGGGCCCATGATCGCCCTCAGTCAGCCGGCCTGCTCCCCAGAACCGCGACGGGGTGTGGCAGAGCGGCTCCAGCTGTTGTTTGAGCCCAGGCGGGGAAGGGGAAAGGCCTTTAAGATTTTCGGTTTTTTGACAGGGCGCAGTGGCTCTTTCCTGTAATCCTAGCACTTTGGGAGGCTGAGGGGGGTGGATCACCTGAGGTCAGGAGTTCTAGAGCAGCCTGGCCAACATGGTAAAACCCTGTCTCTACTAAAAATACAAAAGTTAGCTGGGCATGGTGGCAGGCGCTTGTTGAGATGGAGCCTCACTCTGTCACCCAGGCTGGAGTGCAGTGGGCGATCCCGGCTTACTGCAGCCTCCTTCTCTTGACAATCCATGGGTTCAAGCGGTTCTCCTGCCTCAGCCTCCCGAGTAGCTGGGATTACAGGCGCCCGCCACCATGCCTGGCTAACTTTTGTGTTGTTTACTTTCACCATGTTGGCCAGGCTGGTCTCGAACTCCTGACTTCAAATGACCCACCTCTGCCTCCCAGAGTTGTGTGATTACAGACCTGAGCCACCTCACGAGGACCCAAGGCCCTTAAGTGTAAAGGCCTCATTCTTCAGTCAGGTTTTCCTT
>NW_022314282.1:3469-3542 GCF_002776525.5 Piliocolobus tephrosceles
CTAACCCTACCCAATTTGGCTTTACATGTCTGACCATCAAGGCTCTTCTGGGTCATATTTAGTTCATGCTGAT
>NW_022314282.1:3552-4863 GCF_002776525.5 Piliocolobus tephrosceles
TATAGGCTTTTGGTTAATCTCTGTTTTCAGTCTTGCCTATCAGTCCCACCCTCGGGGGTACTTGGTGTCTGAGTCTAGAACCTTTCCAGGTTGCTGTGGGACAAATTAGCTTCCTTGTTATGGGTATCCCCCAACCTCCACTTTTGTTTGCTTTGCTCGACTAATTAACCATTTTCCATTTACTGTCATTTTCTAATGGAGGTGAATCTTCTGTTGGTAATCCCATTTCTTGTTTTGTAATTGTGTGTTTATATAATGTTTCTTTTTCACTGTATTTCTAGTGGAGCCTCAGGACAAAGAGCAGATGGTGGAAATATGTGTTCAGTGTTCAGTTTTTTTCCGTAAGACATTTGCAAATTGTGTTTTTCACTGACTATCACATGGACTTCATGCATATAGAGCTACCTTGTTTGTCATGATTGTGCCTACAATTCTATGGAGAAATATGATTTGTGAATTACCTGATGAAATTTTCCTCATTTTGAATCATCCTTGCATTCCTATAATAAACACTGTAAGAATGGCTATGGTAATATTTCATTTTTCCATTTCTACTTCTGTATTAAATAAGATTATATTTTGTTTGTTTCCTTTAAGGCTCTTATTTCATTTCAGTATCAAGGGTATCCAGGGATAGCTTGCGAAACATTACATCTTTTTTCTAAGACCTAGGATGTAGATCTAGTCTACGCAGTAATTTTCAACTACAGGAATATTATGCCTCCCATGAGACATTTGGAACTATCTGGAGACATTTTTGTGGTCACAACTGGTCATGCTTGGGAGGTCTTGTTGGCATTCCATGGGTAGAGGAGATGTTACTAAATGTCCCACAACACAGCAGAGCTGCAGAGTCTGGGAAGACAGCTCCAGGCCGAGGTGGAAAACAATCAGATGTTGAATCTCCTGAACAGGAGACAGGAGGAGAGTCTGCAGGAGCAGGAGGAGAGGCTACGTGAGCAGAAGGAGAGGCTACGTGAGCAGGAGGAGAGAATACGTGAGCAGGAGGAGAGGATACGTGAGCAGGAGGAGAGGATACGTGAGCAGGAGGAGAAGCTACATGAGCAGGAGGAGAGGCTATCTGGGCAGGAGGAGATGATACGTGTGCAGCAGGAGAGGATACATGAGCAGGATGAGAGGCTATGGGAGCAGGAGTGGCTGCCAGAGCAGGGGAGGCTACTGGAGGAGGTGAAGCAGCTCTTGGAACGGGAGAGAAGGGAGGAGGAGGAGGAGAAGCTGCTAGAGCATGAGAGGCTGCTGAACCAGGTAGAGAAGCTGCTGGAAGAGGAGAGGCTGTGGGAGCAGGATGAG
>NW_022314283.1:0-2009 GCF_002776525.5 Piliocolobus tephrosceles
GTGGCAATGGAAACATTAAACAAATGCATAATACAGAATAAGTTGGTGAGATGTTGATTCATGTTTGGTTCTTGCTGCTGTAGATATTTTCCCCTCCTGTTTTGTTTGTTTATTGTGTTTTTGTTTCTTTGCCTGCCTGCTTGTTTAGATAAAACAGGATAAGACAAACAACCTACAGAGGCTTAATGAGAGTTAGAGAGAGGACAGAAGTGCACTGTCTGAAAAAGGGAGAGGCTGAAAAGGTTGAGAGATTTTAAGGTGGGCTTCCTGTAGAGACAGTGGAGGGAATGGGGGTTTAGTAAATGTCATGAGAATTAGGTACTCAGGCAAGACTGAGTGATGCAGAAAGGGAGGCTGGACTTTGGAAACCAGGACACCCCACCCTGGCACAGACCACAGAGCCCAAACTTGACCAAAACAGAGACTGGCAGCCTTGGGCAGTGGTAATATCAGCCAAGTCCAGTCGAGATTGAAAACCAAGGGGCATCCCACAAATGTTCTGTACTGCATAGGAAGCCTCCCAGGAATTCTGAATGACCGCACCACCTCCTCTCCACCATCAAATGGGTGCTGTTGAACTACCCACCAGCCATGCTGCTAGGGGCCTGCTAAGGTGTCTTCTGATGCAGAGAAAATGCTCAAGCCTGAACCAGTTATGTTAAATAGGAATGCTGAATCTTCAGGACCAAGAACGTTTAAAACAAGGAATCACCATTTTAAATGAGGAGAAAAAGTGAGAATTGCAAGCAACTACAAAACAAACAAACAAAAAAGAAACATGGCTACCCTTCTCAATATTGACAAAGCCTTCCTGGAACAGGGGAACTAGCAGCAGACAATGCCACACTGAGCTCCATCCCTGGCTACCTCCTTTGATCAGGCAGTAAACTACTGGAGCTACTTTTGGGCTAGATCTCCAGCCCCCTGATGATCCCTCTAACCCATCAACCTCATCTTTCCGAAATGCAAATGTGAGCACACTTCTCTCCCTTTTAAAATCCTTCCCCAAGTTTCCATCCATCATCAACGATGGTGTTTCTCAGACTGGGTACACAGGCTCCAGGATCATATGGCAGGAAAGCCCCCAGATAAATGTGCACCAGTGTCCTAGAGTTCATCAATTTTATTTTTACATTGGTATATGTAAAAGAGTAGAACAAAAACTTAGCATAAGTTTTAAAGATAAAATATGAGACTTCCTCAAAATGTTAAGCCTGGAAAATGCTTTTTTGGGGCTTTGCCTCTGGAGCTGTCAGATTCCCTGTTCCTTCGTCTATGCTTTCAAGAGATGAAAAGTTTAAGAACCTATGGGACAAAAATTCAAATTCCATGGGAGTGCTGCATGAGACCCATCCTGCGTTACCTCTTATCTGTATCTGCAGCTCCTTTATCAATTACTCCATGATACAACTTGCTCTTTAGGATGGAAACTCAGAGACTTACTATTTCAAATGGATGTCCCAGTTGCTCACATCCCAAGCCTGTCTTGACCTCCTTTCTTAGTCTCACATGGCATTCTGCGCTAATGGCTCCCCTCCAACACATGAACATACGTATGTGCACACATGTACACACACACACCCAGCACAGCATTTAAAATCCTCTGGGTAACAATCAGAAAAAGCATCTTCAATAATAAAAGCTAACACACATTGAGGGTTGACTATGTGCCTGCAATAGTTCCAAACACTTCATCTTATTAGCTCTGCTTCACAGCCATGATTGCATTCCCACTGAATGGTGAACTGTTCACTAGTGAATTAGTGAAAGCAGTTCTCTATGACTGACAGCCAGAATGGGATGGGATATGGGAAAGACGAGGAAGGAGGGAGAAATTGACTATTTAGTGTTCTCCTAGGACAACCTTTGGTCAGACCTCATATCATCGAGATACAAAGATCCAGGTTTCTCCGCCTGAGTGGACATCCAGCTGGGAGTGTCCGAAGGTCTTGAGAAGGCTACAGTTAGTAAGTACATCTTTATGAGTCAAATCACATTGCTGGGGGCTA
>NW_022314283.1:2019-5025 GCF_002776525.5 Piliocolobus tephrosceles
TATAAACAAAATACTATTTTCTTCACTTTATAGATATGGGAACTAAATTCAGAGAGATGAAGTGACCTGTCCAAGTTCGAACAACTTGTAAGTTTTGGAATAAATAATTTTTTAATGGGTGAATGAATGAATCCATGCCGCTCCTTCTGTGACATCCAGGGCACTAGTGCGGTCCCTGGCTGGCCTGGAAAGGAAGTAATATTGCTCTCTTCTGCTCTCTGCTGGCCGAATGTAGTGTAGCACAAAGGGTTCAGAAGTCTGTCTGAAGCCCTGCATTCGTGGTGTGAGTCCACAAATTGAGGAATCGTGTGACCTTGGGTAACTCATTTCACTTTTCTGAGCCTCTTGTTTCCTTGTCTTAAAGATAGAAATGACAATCTCATCCATGAAAACTACTTGGAGATTTGGGGGAAACCGAATCAGATAAACAGAGGTGGGCACTTTGCAAGGTTTGAACACAATAGTTACACAAATAAAAGCATCTGCCTTCTGGTGTTGTGAAGATTCATGACCTAATTTTTGTAAAGTGCTTAGACCAGTACCAGGCACATAGCAAGTTAGCACTCAATATTAATTAATGCTATCATCGTTATTTCCTTTTAACCCTTTAGTGACTCCTCTTCTTAATTCTCTTTTCACCTGTCATGCTCCTTCTACCTGAAATCTTCCTCTTGTCTGATACATTGCTCCTCTGGCTGGATTTGGGCATAGGCTCAGGGTGGCTGCAGTGTGTTGTGGGAATGCGAGAGGTGCCAGGATATCCTGTCTACTCTGGTATCAGGAGTTCCCAAGGGGTATCTCTGGCCTTAGGCTCTGCATGGGCCCCGTGGTCAGCTCCACACCTGTTTGTTCTGAGGAATCATGAGCTTAAACAGAGTTTGGAAGTCTTTGAAAAAGCCTGCAACCTGGGGTTCTTGCCTTGGGGTCCACAAATGAGCTTCAGGGCATCCCACATATGCTTGCTCATGTTTATAGGTACACCTCATTTTATTCTTTTTTAAATTAAAAAAAAATTGAGACAGGGTCTCTGTGTCTCCCAGGCTGCAGTGCAGTGGTGCAGTCATGGCTTACTTCAACCTCTGCCTCCCGGGCTCAAGTGATCCTCCCACCTCAGCCTCTTGAGTAGCTGAGACTACACATGTATACCACCACACCAGGCTGATTTTTGCCTTTTTTGTAGAGACAGAGCTTCACCATGTTGCCTAGACTGGTCTCAAACTCCTGGGCTCAAGTCATCCACCCACCTCGGCCTCCCAAAGTGCTGTGATTACAGGTGTAAGCCACCGCACCTGGTTTAGCCTCATTTTATTGCACTTTGCTTTACTGCACTTTGCAGATAATGCATTTTTTACAAATTGAAAGTTTGTGGCCACCCAGCGTCAAGCAAGACTACAGGTGCCATTTTTCCAACAGCCGTCTCTATGATGTCACATTTTTGTAATTCTTGCAATATTTCAAACTTTCTTATTATTACTGTATCTGATATGACGATCTATGATAAGTGATCTTTGATGTTACTATTGTAATTGTTTTGGGGCACCATGAGCCACGCCCATACAAAACAACAAATTTAATTGATGATTGCTATGTGTGTTCTGACTGCTTCATCTCTTTCCCTTTCTCCGGGCCTCCCTATTGCCTGAGACACAGCGATATTAAAATTAGGCCAATTAATAACCCTACAATGGCCTCTAAGTATTCAAGTGAAAGAAAGAGACACAGGTCTCTCACTTTAAATCAAAAGCTAGAAATGATTACGCGTAGTGAGGAAGGCATGTAGAAAGTCGAGACTGGCCTAAAGCTATGCCTCTTGCACTAAATAGCCAAATTGTGAATGCAAAGGAAAAGTTCTTGAAGGAAATTAAAGGTGCTACTTGTGAACAAACGAATGAGAAGAAAGTGAAAGCCTTTTTGCTGATATAGAGAATGTCTCAGTGGTCTGTATAGAAGATCAAACACGCCCAACATTCTCTTAAGCCAAAGCCTAATCCAGAGCAAAGCTGAAACTCACTTCAATTCTATAAAGGATGAGAGAGGTGAGGAAGCTGCAGAAGTAAAGTTTGAAGCTGGCAGAGAGAGGCTGGTTCATGAGGTCTAAAGAAAGAAGCCCTCTCCACAACATAAAAGTGCAAGGTAAAGAAGCAAGTACTGATGTAGAAGCTGCAGCAAGTTATCCAGAAAATCTAGGTAAGATCATTGATGAAGGTGGTGATGTAGCTTGCATATGTGTCTCCACCAAATCTCACATTGAGTTGTAACTCCCATTAGTGGGGGTGGGGCCTGGTGGGAGGTGTCTGAGTCATGGGGGTGGATCCCTCATGGCTTGGTGCTGTCCTCCTGATAGTGAGCCAGTTCTCCTGAGATCTGGTTAAGCGTGTGGCCACATCCCCTGATGCCACTGCCTCGCTTGCTCCCTCTTTGGCCATGTGAAGTACCTGCTCCTGCTTCCCCTTCCACCATGAGTGGCATGCTGGTGCCATGCCTGTACAGCCACCAGAAGCATGAACCAATTTAACCTCTTTTACTTATAATTTACCTAGTCTCACGTGTTTCTTTCTAGCAATGCAAGAAGAGCCTAATACAGGTGACTACACTAAACAATATTTTCAGTGTAGACAAAACAGCCTTATATTGGAAGAAGATGCCCTGTAGGACTTTCATAGCTAGAGAGAAGTCAATGTCTGGCTTGAAAACTTCAAAGAACAGGGTAACTCTTTTGTTAGAAGCCAGTGTAGGAGGTGCCTTAAGTTGAAGCCAATGTTCTTTCACCATTTTGAAAATCCTGGGGCCCTTAAGAACATCTATTCTGTAGCCATGGATCAAGAAGTAATTCTGACTTTTAAGTCTTATTATTCAAGAAATATATTTTATAAAGCTATAGCTGCCATATTAAGTCTTATTATTCAAGAAGTATATTTTATAAAGCTGTGGCTGCCATAGGTAGTGATTCCCCTGATGAATCCGGGCAAAGTAAATTGAGAACCTTCTGGAAAGTATTCACCATTC
>NW_022314284.1:0-1074 GCF_002776525.5 Piliocolobus tephrosceles
AAAAAATAACAATCTTATTTAATTATTCAAAATTATTATTCGTTTTTGTGTTATAACAACATATATATGAATTTATAAAAAATGTATAAATTGTCCTCTGTCAATCTTTATAAAATTAAACATATAGGTCATAACAATTAAACACTAAAACGGTTTTGCATAGTTGTTTTATGTTTCCACTTGATTCGTCCTGATTTTTACATATATGAATTATATTTCAGAAAAAAAAAAGTTTACGTATAGAATTTTTTTTTTTTTAATTTGCATATAAAACTTATATCATATTTAAAATAACATAAAAAACAGTGTATTATAATGATTGTAATTTATTAATTTTTAATGTGTCAAAATTGAAGATTTTAATTCTGCTTTTTGACATTATTTTTTTTCTTGTCATAAAAATTATAAAATAATTATTAGAAAGTTATTAATTATAATTTTTGTACATACGTTTTCCACATTTGTGAACCAAGAAACATAATAATAGTAAAAATTTTTAACTTACACATACACATATATATTTTATTTACTAACAATGAAACTACCACTGTTTTTGTTTTTTAACACTCTATTATATAGCATTTGTGTATTGGCGTTTAAATCAGATATCCCGTCTACATCCACTGCAACAAATATAGATCCCAATAAAAAAATAAACTATAAAAAGTCCACCCTTAACAAGTGTGTAAAATTGCTTTATACGACTAGAGATAACTACTTAGAAGAAGCTGGATATATGTGTGCTTTCGAGAGAGACGTGTCATATAAGTATTTAGAAAAAATGAAACAATTAAGTAAAAGTATAATGTATAAGTTTATAGATAACATTTTATTTGGTAAATCTATTGATAAAAAAGATTATAATAAAAAAAATAATGCATTAATAAATCATATCAAAACTTCAATTAGTTATTTATTACAAATGAAAAATATTTTATATGTTGAACATAAAATTTATGCAATGGCGCTTAGAATATTTCAACGTATTATTGATTTTCATGTTTTTTACTATGGAAAATTATCTACAAATTATTTTACTTTTAAGGAATGGGAGCACACAAGATTTTGGATACT
>NW_022314287.1:0-3383 GCF_002776525.5 Piliocolobus tephrosceles
AAAACAGACTTTAAACCATCAAAGATCAAAAGAGACAAAGAAGGCCACTACATAATGGTAAAGGGATCAATTCAACAGGAAGAGCAAACTATCCTAAATATATATGCACCCAATACAGGAGCACCCAGATTCATAAAGCAAGTCCTTAGAGACTTACAAAGAGACTTAGACTCCCATACAATAATAATGGGAGACTTCAACACTCCACTGTCAACATTAGACAGATCAACGAGACAGAAAGTTAACAAGGATATCCAGGAATGGAACTCATCTCTGCACCAAGCGGACCTAATAGACATCTATAGAACTCTCCACCCCAAGTCAACAGAATATACATTCTTCTCAGCACCACATCACACATATTCCAAAATTGACCACATAATTGGAAGTAAAGTACTCCTCAGCAAATGGACAAGAACAGAAATTATAACAAACTGTCTCACAGACCACAGTGCAATCAAACTAGAACTCAGGACTAAGAAACTCAATCAAAACCACTCAACTACATGGAAACTGAACAACCTGCTCCTGAATGACTACTGGGTACATAACGAAATGAAAGCAGAAATAAAGATGTTCTTTGAAACCAATGAGAACAAAGATACAACATACCAGAATCTCTGGGACACATTTAAAGCAGTGTGTAGAGGGAAATTTATAGCACTAAATGCCCACAAGAGAAAGCAGGAAAGATCTAAAATTGACACTCTAACATCACAATTAAAAGAACTAGAGAGGCAAGAGCAAACACATTCAAAAGCTAGCAGAAGGCAAGAAATAACTAAGATCAGAGCAGAACTGAAGGAGATAGAGACACAAAAAACCCTCCAAAAAATCAATGAATCCAGGAGTTGGTTTTTTGAAAAGATCAACAAAATTGACAGACCACTAGCAAGACTAATAAAGAAGAAAAGAGAGAGGAATCAAATAGACGCAATAAAAAATGATAAAGGGGATATCACCACCGACCCCACAGAAATACAAACTACCATCAGAGAATACTATAAACACCTCTACGCAAATCAACTAGAAAATCTAGAAGAAATGGATAATTTCCTGGACACGTACACTCTCCCAAGACTAAACCAGGAAGAAGTTGAATCCCTGAATAGACCAATAGCAGGCTCTGAAATTGAGGCAACAAATAATAGCCTACCCACCAAAAAAAGCCCAGGACCAGATGGATTCACAGCTGAATTCTACCAGAGGTACAAGGAGGAGCTGGTACCATTCCTTCTGAAACTATTCCAATCAATAGAAAAAGAAGGAATCCTCCCTAACTCATTTTATGAGGCCAACATCATCCTGATACCAAAGCCTGGCAGAGACACAACAAAAGAAGAGAATTTTAGACCAATCTCCCTGATGAACATCGATGCAAAAATCCTCAATAAAATACTGGCAAACCGGATTCAGCAGCAAATCAAAAAGCTTATCCACCATGATCAAGTGGGATTCATCCCTGGGATGCAAGGCTGGTTCAACATTCGCAAATCAATCAACGTAATCCAGCATATCAACAGAACCAAAGACAAGAACCACATGATTATCTCAATAGATGCAGAAAAGACTTTGGACAAAATTCAACAGCCCTTCATGCTAAAAACGCTCAATAAATTCGGTATTGATGGAACGTACCTCAAAATAATAACAGCTATATATGACAAACCCACAGCTAATATCATACTGAATGGGCAAAAACAGGAAAAATTCCCTTTGAAAACTGGCACAAGACAGGGATGCCCTCTCTCACCACTCCTATTCAACATAGTGTTGGAAGTTCTGGCTAGGGCAATCAGGCAAGAGAAAGAAATCAAGGGTATTCAGTTAGGAAAAGAAGAAATCAAATTGTCCCTGTTTGCAGATGACATGATTGCATATTTAGAAAACCCCATCGTCTCAGCCCAAAATCTTCTTAAGCTGGTAAGCAACTTCAGCAAAGTCTCAGGATACAAAATTAATGTGCGAAAATCACAAGCATTCTTATACACCAGTAACAGACAAGCAGAGAGCCAAATCAGGAATGAACTTCCATTCACAATTGCTTCAAAGAGAATAAAATACCTAGGAATCCAACTTACAAGGGATGTAAAGGACCTCTTCAAGGAGAACTACAAACCACTGCTCAGTGAAATCAAAGAGGACACAAACAAATGGAAGAACATACCATGCTCATGGATAGGAAGAATCAATATCGTGAAAATGGCCATACTGCCCAACGTTATTTATAGATTCAATGCCATCCCCATCAAGCTACCAATGAGTTTCTTCACAGAATTGGAAAAAAACTGCTTTAAAGTTCATATGGAACCAAAAAAGAGCCTGCATTGCCAAGACAATCCTAAGTCAAAAGGACAAAGCTGGAGGCGTCACGCTATCTGACTTCAAACTATACTACAAGGCTACAGTAACCAAAACAGCATGGTACTGGTACCAAAACAGAGATATAGACCAATGGAACAGAACGGAGCCCTCAGAAATAATGCCACACATCTACAACCATCTGATCTTTGACAAACCTGACAAAAACAAGAAATGGGAAAGGATTCCCTATTTAATAAGCGGTGCTGGGAAAATTGGCTAGCCATAAGTAGAAAGCTGAAATTGGATCCTTTCCTTACTCCTTATATGAAGATTAATTCAAGATGAATGAGAGACTTAAATGTTAGACCTAATACCATAAAAACCCTAGAAGAAAATCTAGGTAGTACCATTCAGGACATAGGCATGGGCAAGGACTTCATGTCTAAAACACCAAAAGCAATGGCAGCAAAAGCCAAAATTGACAAATGGGATCTAATTAAACTAAAGAGCTTCTGCACAGCAAAAGAAAGTACCATCAGAGTGAACAGGCGACCTACAGAATGGGAGAAAATTTTTGCAATCTACTCATCTGACAAAGGGCTAATTTCCAGAATCTACAAAGAACTCAAACAAATATACAAGAAAAAAACAAACAACCCCATCAAAAAGTGGGGAAAGGATATGAACAGACATTTGTCAAAAGAAGACATTCATACAGCCAACAGACACATGAAATAAAGCTCATCATCACTCGCCATCAGAGAAATGCAAATCAAAACCACAGTGAGATACCATCTCACACCAGTTAGAATGGCAATCACTAAAAAATCAGGAAGCAACAGGTGTTGGAGAGGATGTGGAGAAATAGGAACACTTTTACACTGTTGGTGGGATTGTAAACTAGTTCAACCATTATGGAAAACAGTATGGCAATTCCTCAAGGATCTAGAACTAGATGTACCATATGACCCAGCCATCCCACTACTGGGTATATACCCAAAGGATTATAAATTATGCTACTACAAAGACACATGCACACGTATGTTTATTGCGGCACTATTCACAATAGCAAAGACTTG
>NW_022314288.1:0-2502 GCF_002776525.5 Piliocolobus tephrosceles
CTGCTCTTTGTCCAGGTCAACAATGAGAATTTTTAAGCACTTTATTCAGTAAGTACTGAGTGCTCCTCTATGATGGACACTCTGGTATACATTTCTGCCTTACTTGTAGAATGTATTCAATGAAATTACGCCACACACGTAGACTTCCAGATCCTTGTGTCAAACTTACTTTCCTTGGCTTTGTGGGAGAACACATACTCTTATGAAGCTCAGTTTAAGGCAAATATTTCTTGAAAATACAAAACTGATGGATATATGTATGCAGGGTTCCTTCTTATACGTCTTTTATAAACAATGAGGTTGCATTTCTCCTTTAGTGTTTAATGTGTTTCATCAGATAATGCCCTACAAGTTTTATTAAAGTTTTCTGTCCACATTTTGAGATTGTATGAGAGTGAAAAAAATGCTGTCGCTGCTTCACTAATAAAACTAGGACAAAGGCCTTTTAAACTTAAATATGTGAAACACTTGGTCTTATTGATTTCAAGCATTTTAAATGTCTAAATTTGGACTGGAGTAAAGACATTTCATAGAAAAACAAATATTTGTACTTATTTATATTTTAATGTTGATAACTTTTAATAGTTTACAGCCACAGTGGCAGCTTTTACATGTGTACATGCGTTTAAATATAGATTCATACCATAAATAGCCATGTGGCAAATACCTGCCTCTAGGCAAAAAAAAAAAAAACAAAAAAACAAAAAAAAACTTCGCCATTACATAAACACCTTTAAGTAATACTGAAAATAGATGTGAGGTAATTTTTTATCTAAAGTGACTGTAGTGTATATTAAGACATATTCACTGTAACAATTCAAGTTTTAAAATCCTTGTTTTATAACTCTGAAATGTGCCTTTTTTAAAAAACACATCTTTACATTTATTGCTATTGTACATTTGTTTGGCAGGAAACAGGGATGTTTGATGTCTTGCAATGATAAAATTATCCTATTCAATAGAATATTATCTCACATTCTGCATGACTTTTGAACATTCTATAAGAGAGTTACATAAGTGAAAAACCAATTTGTAGATATCTGAGTACAACCATTTAATAAATGTGAATAAAAACATTTCAGAATATTTTAATATATACTGCATTTTCTGATAGTAAGATTTTAGGTTAAAATAAGATTATACTTTAAAAAGTTTACCATTTTGAAAAAAATCACATCACTGTTTGCAATGCCATTTTCATACTTGAGATGGCAGTCCAACATATTGCTTATCCATTTGCTTTTGTTTGATTTTATTGTTATTAGAGTCATGATAATGCTAAAATATACAAACACACACACACACACACAATTATTTAGGTTTTTTTTAAATTAAAAGCCCAAAGAAAAGTGCTGACAATGTTCAGTTGAAATTTTGAAATTGGGTTTTATAATTCTGCCCCCATAGCAAAAGTTGAAATGGTCGATGAAGATGTAGTTTTTGAAAGAATGAAGCAAGTAGTAAAATCAACAAAACCAAGTGAAAATTATACAAGGAAACACAATAATAAGTTAACAAAGGAATTATATATAATACACTTTTTCTTCGTGTTGACAAGACAGGATTTAATCCTTTTTAATATTTTCCCATCTCATAAATAAATAAACTTGCTTGTTAATACTTTGTCTAACTCTAATTTTTATTCTGTTACCAATGTCAGTAATACTTTATTTTTCATTATTTCTCTTATAAAGTGACTTCTGAACTTCCTAGTTTGTTTAAACTATCACAAGGTCAGAAAACCAAACACAGCACGTTCTCGCTCATAGGTGGGAATTAAACAATGAGAACACTTGGACACAGGGCAGGGAACATGACACACTGTGCCTGGTCATGGGGTGGGGGGTGGGGGGGAGGGATAGCCTTGGGAGAAATACTTAATGTAAATGAGTTAACGGGTGCAGCAAACCAACAGGGCACATGCAAACATATGTAACAAACCTGCACGTTGTGCACATGTACCCTAGAACTTAAAAGTATAATAAAAATAAATACATAAATAAAATAAAAAAATAAATGCAAGCATATTAATCATAAGTAAATGAAATATCTGATGATCTCATTATGTCTGGTAGTAATGTCATCTCTGAGTCCTTAAATATTCATCGATATATTCCTTTGCTAAATTTCCTTTTATTTCTCTTTTATATTAAACTTTTTTTTAGAAAGCACAACTCCAAATCATCTTTTATTAATATAGAAAGGTCATATTTAGCAAAAGACACAAGGCAGGGAAGTGTCAGGCCTGAGGCCTGAGCCCGTGCTGAGGGAGAAGGAGGCTCGGGGCACGCGGGAGAAGTGCTGGGAAGGGCTGAGTGGTGGGGGCCGCAGAAAGTTCCAGTGGGCAACACTGTGGGCAGGTCATGGGTGGGACTCACGGGGACCTCGCTGCTAACTCTGGTTGCATTGGCGAGTGGGGTGGGGGGAAGGGAGGATCGTTAGCGCTGCCACCTGGAGTGAGAGCCGCCCCTTGGCTCCTGAGGGCACCATCAAGGGACACAG
>NW_022314290.1:0-5464 GCF_002776525.5 Piliocolobus tephrosceles
GTTACGGTTATGGTGGGGCTGGGGTATTTACCTGGAGCCTGGATGTCCACTGGGAAGTGACACCCCTGGGAATTATTTGTGTCAACTTGGCCTCTGATGTCCGCCTGGGGATTGGGTATCCACCTCAGGCCTGATGTTTACCTGGAGCCAGATGTGCACCTGAGGCCTGATGTCCATCTCTGGCCTTATGTTCACCTGGTGACTGATGAACACCTGAAGCGTAGGTGTTCACCTGGGGCCTGATATCCACCTGTAATATGGGTGTCAACCTTGGGGCTGATGTTCAGCTGGCATCCACTGTCTACTTGGGGCCTGGTGTATACATGGGGCCTGGGCGTCCACCTGGGACTCGATGTTTAAATATGGTCTGGAGTTCTCTTAGGGCCTACTGTTCACCTGCGGCCCGGGTGTAAACCTAGTGCCTGATGTCCCAGGTGGACACCTGGGTACCAGGTGATCTTCAGGGCCTAAGTGAAAACTCAAGTCTCTAAATGGACAACTAGGCCCCAGGCTGATGTTTACTGGGGCCAGATGGACCCAAGTCCCTGGGAACACCCAGGCCTCAGGTGGACATCAGCTCCCAGGTTAATTCCAGGCCCAAGATGGACCTCAGGCCCCACCTGGACACAAGTCCCTAGGTAGATGCATAGGCCCTGGGGAACATCAAGCCTTAGGTGAAGTTCTAGGCTACAGGTAGACATCTTGCTCCAGCTGGACATCTGGTCCCAGGTAAGCATCAGTCTCCAGGTGGAAACAAAGTCCCAAGTTGGACATCACGCACCAAGAGGATTTCAGCCCTCCAGCGAACACCAGCACCCAGGCTGACATCAGGCTACAAATGAACACTGGGCATCTGATGTACATCAGGCCCCAAGTTGACACCAACGGTCCAGATGGACATGTGGCCCCATATGAACACTAGTCCCCAGTCAGCTAGCGCCTGGGTCCACCTGGAGCCTGATGTTTAGCTAGAGACTGGATATCCACCTGAGGCCTAGGTATCTACCCAGGGACTGAAGTCAAACTGGGGCCTGATATTCACCTGGGGACTAGGTATCCACTGAGGGTTGATGTCCACCTCGGGCTGGACGACCTTCTGGGGTCTGATGTTCACCTCAGGTCTGGGTGTCCATCTGGGGCCTGGTGCTGATTTGGATTCCAGTGTCTACCTGGAACCTGGAGCCAGGTTGTTCACTTGGAGCCTGGAATTTTCCCCTGGGGCCTGGTAGCCACTTGGGCCCTGAGTGTTCTGATTTCCACTTTTGGCCTGAGTGTTCTTCTAGAGCCTGAGTGCCACCTGGATTCTGATGTTCACCAGGAACCTTGGTATCAACTTGGGGCTTGATGTTCACCTGGGACCTGATGTCCATGTGAGACCGGATATTCACCAAGAGCCTGGGCATCTACCTGTGGCCTGATGTTCAGATGGTGACTAGGAATTCCCCTAAGGCTTGATGTCCACCTGGGGCATAGGTAACCACCTATAGCCTAGTGTCCACCTGGAGCGTAGGTGTCAACCTGGGGCATAATGGGCATAATGTGCTTTTGGGGGCCTGCTGTCCACCTGCAGACTGGTGTCTGCCTAGGGCCTGGTATCCACCTGCTGTCTGGTGTCTGCCTGGGGCCTAGTGTTTACCTGAAGACTTGAATATGAACCTTGGACCTGATGTATGCCTGGGGACTATTTATCCACCTGAGGACTAGCATTCATCTGGAGCCTCATGTCCACCTAAGCCCTGGGTGTCAACCTGGTGCCTAATGGCCCCCAGGGATCTATGTACTCACTTGGGGCCTGGTGCTCCCACAGGGCCTAGGTATACACCTGGGGAATGATGTCCAGGTGGAGGTGGATGTCTTCCTTGGTGTTGGTGTTCACCTGGGGACAAGGGGGTCCCTGGGGACTGGTGTTCACCTGCAGCCTCATGTGTACCTTGGACCTGCTGTCTACCTAGGGCCTGATGTCCATGTTAAGGCTGGTTGTCCACTTGGAGCCTAATGTCCACCTAAGACCCAGTGTTCATCTAGGGCCTGGGTGTCCACCTGGAGCCTGATGTCCAACTGGAGACTATGCATCCACCTGAGACCTAGGTATCCACCCAGGGTGTGGTGTCGAAGTGGGCCCTTATTTCCAGCTGAGGACTATCTACCTGAGGCTTGATGTCCACCTGGAGCCCCACCCGGGGCCTGGTGTTCATCTGGGGCCCAGTGCCCACCTGGAACCTGGGTATCAACTTGGGTCTTTGGTGTCCACTTGGAGAGTGATGTGCACCTGGGGCCCGAGTTCCCACCTAGGGCCTGATGACCACCCGAGGCCCAGGTGTCCACCTGGGGTCTGATGTCCACCTGAAGCCTAGGTAACCACCTAGGGCATGGTGTTACCTGTGCCTTGATTCCCACCTGAGCCTGGTGTACACCTGAGGCCTGGGTGTCCATCTGAGGCCTGATATACACCTCAAGCCCAGTGTCCACTTGTGGCCTGATGTCAACTTGGAAGCTGATATCCACCTGGGGACGGATGTGCTCCTGGGGCCTGATATTCAGCTGGAACCAGATGTTCACCTAAGACCTGGAGTTAATCTGGGACCTGATGGTCACCAGGGTCCCAGGTGTCTACCTAGGGCCTAGTGTCCAACTAGGGCCTGATGTCCACCTAGGGTCTAGTATCCACCTTGGCCCTGATGCTACCTGAGGCTTGGGTGTCTACGTAGAACCTGAATGCCCAATTGGGCTCTGATGTCCACCTGGGGCCTGGTGTCCTGTTAGGGCTTGATAGCTACCTGACACCTGGGTATCCTCCTGGAGCCTGATGCTCACCTATAGGCTGGTGTCCATATGGGGCCTGGGTGTCCCCCTGTGAGCCTGATGTACACCTTATGTATCAGAAAAATGGTATATACCTGGGGCCTGATATACACCTGGAACCTGTGTGTCCACTTGACCCCTGATGTCCACCTGGGGCCTGGTGTTTACTTAGGGCCTATATCCACCTGGGGTCTGAGTGTCCTCATAGGCCTGGATATTCTACTGGAAACTTGTAGTAACCTGGGGCTTAGCTATACACCTGAGACCTGTTGTCTGTCAGGGGCCTATGTCCACCTTGGGCCTGGTTTTCATCTGAAGCCTCGTGTTCACCTGGGCCCTGGTTATCAACCTGGGGGTTGATGTTCACCAGGGCCCTTTTTATCCACCTGAGACTTTATGTCCACTTGGGGCCTGATTTCCACCTGGGGCCTGGGAGACCACTTGGGAACTGATGTTCAGGTGGACCTGGAGTTCACTTGGGGCCTGTTGTCCACCTGGGGCCTGGGTGTCAACCTAGAGCCTGATGTCCACCTCAGGCCTGATGTCTACTTGTGGCCTACCTGTGCATCTGGGGCCTGTTGTTTGCATGTGTCCAGGATATTCTTCTGGGGCATGGGTGACTACTTGGTCCCTGATGTCTTCCTGAGACCTGGGGGGTCCACCTAGAGCTAGATATCCACCTGGCACCTGCATATCCTCCAGTGGCCTGATGTCCACCTATTACCTGGTGTTGATCTGGGGCCTGAAGATCAACCTGGGTTCTGATGTACACCTTGAGTCTGCTGCACAGACGATTTTCCTTTGGGTCAAGGGTCTCTCCAGTATCATCATGTTGTGGTTGGCCAGGAAAATGTTATGGTAAAGAGGTCCATATCCAGATCCCATGAGACAGATCTTGGATCTCACGCAAGAAATAATTTGGGCTGAGACCATAAAGGAAAAGCAAGTTTATTAGAGAAGTAAAAAAACAAAAGAATGGCTTCTCCATAGACAGAGTAGCCTAATATTTGTTTGTTTCAAGTGTGTTTTTATTTTTTAATTTTATTTATTTTTTGAGATGGAGTCTCACAGTGTCACCCAGGCTGGAATGCAATGGTGCGATCTTGGCTTACTGCCACCTCTGCCTCCCGGGTTCAAGTGATTATCCTGCCTCAGCCTCCTGAATAGCTGGGATTACAGGTGCCCGCCACCACATCCAGCTAATTTTTGGTATTTTTAGTGGAGACAGGGTTTCATCATGTTGGCCAGGCTGGTCTTGATCTCCTGACCTCATGATCGAGCCTGCCTCAGCCTCCCAAAGTGCTGGAATTACAGGCATGAGCCAGCATGCCCAGCCTCAAGTGTGTTTTTGTTGTTGCAGCTTAGAGACAGGGTCTCTCTGTGTTGCCCAGGCTGGTCTTGAACTCCAGGATTCAAGTGATCCCACTTCCTCAGCCTTCCTAGTAGCTGGGACTACAGGCAACTTGCCTGGCATAATCAGGTTCTTAATCGCTCACTGAAGTGTTTCTATGATGGCTGCTATAAGGGTTACTGGAATGGGGTCCTGATCCAGACCCCAAGACAGGGTTCTTGGATATCATGCAGGAAATAATTCAAGGCCAATCCATAGAGTACAGTGAAAGCAAGTTCATTAGGAAAGTAAAGAAAGAAACAACGACTACTCTATAGGCAGAGCAGCAACACGGCTGCTGGACTAAGGATGCTTAACAGTTATTTCTCAATGATGTGCTAAACATGGGGTGGGTTGTTCATGAGTTTTCTGGGAAAGAGGTGGGTAATTCCCAGGACTGAGGGTTCCTCCCCCTTTTACTTATTTATTTATTTATTTAATTAAAAAAATTTTTTCCTTCCACTTTTAGACCATATAGGGTAGCTTCCTGACATTGCCATGGCATCTGTAAACTGTCATGGTGCCGGTGGGGGTGTCTTTCAGCATGCTAATACATTATAATTAGCATATAATGAGGAGTGAGGATGACCCAAGGTCACCCTCATGGCCATCTTGGTTTTGGTAGGTTTCGGCTGGCTTCTTGACCTCAACCTGTTTTATCAGCAAGTTCTTCGTGACCTGTATCTTGTGCTGATCTCCTACCTCATCCTGTGACTTAGAATGCCTAGCTTCCTGGGAATGCTGCCCCGAAGGTCTCAGCCTTATTTTACTCAGCCTCTATTCAAGATGGAGTTCCTTAGGTTCAGACGCCTCTGACATAAAAGTCTTTGTCAGATCACTCTAACATCTGTGCCATGCCTGTGTTTGTGTCTGTCCTTCTTTTCTTCTTTCTTTCTTTTTCCCTTTTTTGTTTTTTGTTTTTTTTTTTTTGAGACAGAGTCTCACTCTATTGCCCAATCTGGAGGCAGTGGCACGACGTCAGCTCACTGCAGTCTCCACCTCCCCGGTTCAAGTGATTCGCATGCCTCAGCCTCCCAAGTACCTGGGATTATAAGCATGAGCTACCATGCTAAGTTTTGTATTTTTTGGTAGTGACAGGGATTAGCCATGTTGGTCAGGCTGGTCTCGAATTCCTGGTCTCAAGTGATCCGCACACGTTGGCCTCCCAAAGTGCTGGGATTATAGGCATGGGCCACTTCACCCAGCCAGAGTCTGTTCTTGTTCACTTTGAGATCTTCCTGGTTTTTTCTATGACAAGTGGTCTGTAATTGA
>NW_022314291.1:0-3316 GCF_002776525.5 Piliocolobus tephrosceles
TAGAGATTGTAAGAAAATATTTGCAAACTAAAAATCCAACAAAGGTCTATATCTATAAGAAATTCAAATCAACAAGCAAAAATTAAAAACACTAACCCCAATAAAAAACAGACAAAAGGCATAACGGATACTTCTCAAAAGAAGACATACAAGTGGCTGACAAACATGAAAAAAATCTTCTACATCACAAATCGTCAGAGAAATGCAATGCCAAAACACTTCACACCAGTCAGAATGGCTATTACTAAAAACTAAATAAATAAATGCCCTCTCTCACCACTCCTATTCAACATAGAGTTGGAAGCTCTGGACAGGGTAATCAGGCAGGAGAAAGAAATAAAGTGTATTCAATTAGGAAAAGAGGAAGTCAAATTGTCCCTGTTTGCACATGACATGATTGTATATTTAGAAAACCCCATTGTTTCAGCCCAAATCTCCTTAAGCTGACAAACAATTTCAGGAAAATCTCAGGATACAAAACCAACGTGCAAAAATCACAAGCATTCTTATACACAATTAACAGACAAACAGAGTCAAATCATTAGTGAACTCCCATTCACAATTACGTCAAAGACAATAAAATACCTAGGAATCCAACTTATAAGGGATGTGAAGGACCTGTTCAAGGAGAACTACAAACCACTGCTCAAGAAAATAAAAGAGGACACAAACAAATGGAAGAATATTCCATGTTCATGGATACGAATAATCAATATCATGAAAATGGCCATACGGTCCAAGGTAATTTACAGATTCTATGCCATCCCCATCAAACTACTGATGACTTTCTTCACAGAATTGGAAAAAACTACTTTAAAGTTCATATGGAACCAAAAAAGAGCCAGCATTGCCAAGACAGTCCTAAGTCGAAAGAAGAAATCTGGAGGCATCACGCCACTTGACTTCAAACTATACTACAAGGCTACAGTAACCAAAACAGCATGGTACTGGTACCAAAACAGAGATAGAGACCAATGGAACAGAACAGAATCCTCAGAAATAACACCACACATCTACAACCATCTGATCTTTGACAAACCTGACAAAAACAATAAATGGGGAAAGATTCCCTGTTTAATAAATGGTGAAGGGAAAACTGGCTAGCCATATGTAGAAAGCTGAAATTGGATTCCTTCCTTACACCTTACACAAAAATTTATTCAAGATGGATTAGAGACTTAAATGTTAGACCTAAACCCATAAAAACCCTAAAAGAAAACCTCGAAAATACCATTCAGCACATAGGTATGGGCAAGGACTTCATGTCCAAAACACCAAAAGCAATGGCAACAAAAGCCAAAATTGACAATTGGGATCTAATTAAACTAAAGAGCTTCTGCACAGCAAAAGAAACTACCATGAGAGTAAACAGGCAACCTACAGAATGGGAGAAAATTTTTGTAATCTGCTCATCTGACAAAGGGCTAATATCCAGAACCTACAAAGAACTCAAACAAATTTACAAGAAACAAACAACCCCAGCAAACTGTGGGCAAAGGATATGAACAGACACTTCTCAAAAGAAGATATTTATGCAGCCAACAGAAACATGAAAAAATGCTTATCTTCAGAGAAATGCAAATCAAAACCAAAATGAGATACCATCTCACACCAGTTAGAATGGTGATCATTTAAAAAGTCAGGAAACAACAGGTGCTGGAGAGGATGTGAAGAAATAGGAACACTTTTACACCAGTTCCCTTTTACTTCAGATTGCAAGACTGCCATTAGCATTTCTTATAATAAAAGTGCAGTGGTGATGAACTCTCTCAGGTTTTGTTTACCTAAGAAAGTATTCATTTTCCCCTTTTCTCTGAATAACAGTTTTGTTTAATTCAAACTATAAATATTTTGAATTATTTGTCAGGTGATTCAGAGATCTCCATTTTTGGGGAATTAGTTCCCAGAGACTTTTGTTCTTGTTGTTTTCTTGCTAAGCTTTGATTCTCTGGTTTGTTTGTTGTTGCTGTTTTGTCTCATTTGCCTTGTACTTTTGGTCACCTAGATTTATGTGTTAGAAAAATATATTCTTCTTCAAGTTCTTATGGTCTAGCTTCATACTTGGTAACATCTTTAACAGGCAATCTGACTAGAGATTCTGGAGACCTATAAAACCTCTTGGTTGAAACTTCTCCAAGTCTATGCATGTAACCCCAATTAGAGGGAGCTGCTGGTTTTCTTTTCAGGAGCTGGTAATCTCTGGTTATTTCTGGTGTTTGCCCGCAGTACTGCAGGTTCTGTGGTGCTGCAGCAACAAGTCTCCCTCTACTCTTTTATTCTCAGTGGTCCAAGACATCCAAAGTATGCTGGCTCCTTGTCAATACTCTAAGTCAGGAAAGACAGAAACCACTTCTTTAGACAGCCTTTTGGAAAATCAGAAGACCAGACACATATTCCACTCTTTTGTCTCCCTCCTGAGGGAGAAACCCCAAATTGGGCACACCCTCCTAGTTGTGCTGAGTGGTACTAGCCCATTTATAAAAGCACTGCAATTTCTTTGGTGCTGCACTATGCCACCCTCACTCTCCCTTGTTTTCAGTCTTCCCAGCCACCCAAACTCTCACAACTCCATCAATTTTCTGAGTCAGGTAAGGCAGAAATTGATACAAGATCAGCCCTCCAAAAAGCCAGAATACACCTTCCAATTTTCTTTTCCCTCCCCTGTGAAGAAGCTGCATGCTAGGCTTCCCTCCTCAGGAAATTAAGCCATGCCAGTTTGGGGGTGGGGTCATTTCAGGTAAACCAAAATGTCTCTTTTTACCTATTTCGATGTGGCTGTTTGTAGCTTTGCATGAAACTTTGGGTACTACAACTTATTATTTGGGTTTCAGTGTTTTCAAAAGGTATTTTGGTCCATATGTTATTTTTATGCTGGTGTCTCTGCAGGGAAATGAGGGCTGGCACTGGCTATCTAATATCTTATTTCCACATACTATGTCACTAACATTTATACTAATATAGAAATATTTAATATTTTAGTGCTTGATTTGTCACCTGATATTCACAATAGAAAACATACATATAAAAAGAATATAAATGAATTCATTCTAAATTTGAACATTTCCTGCTTATAAATGTGGTTCTGCAAAGATTTCACAGGTGTACTCTGGCTTAGCAGAGGAGAGGTAATTATGAGTGGAGTTTCTTTCGCCCTAAGGTCCCTGCACACCTGCTTATATGCTTAGAAAAAGTCACTGTAAAAATAACCAAAAGATACAAATATTGGATTTCATCTTTAACAGATAATGGGAGGGTTGTGAGATGTCTTGAAGATGCTTTCATAACTCTAGGAGATTTGGGAATTCATGGAAAGCAC
>NW_022314292.1:0-19985 GCF_002776525.5 Piliocolobus tephrosceles
GTATTTAGAAAATAGGCCTTTTGACAGCAAATTATTATAATAATTATCTTCTAAGGTTGTTACAATTTTCAGTCCTACATTAAGTCTTTAATCCATCTTGAGTTGTTTTTTGTATATGGAGTATACGAAACTGGAACTGGAACTGGAACTGGAACTGGAACTGGAAGGGGTCTAGTTTGAATCTTGGTTTAGGTGTGTTGTTTTCTATGGAGTTTAATATTAGAAATTAAATTATTCACAATGTCTGGTACTCTTTGCCTTATGGATACATAAGAAAATGTATTGCTCAGCCCCTTTTCAGTTAGGTGGGCTGCATGAGAATTTTTGGCCAATTGGTTGCGATTATAAACAACTTTCAGGCAAAACATCTAATTTCCTGTGTGAGACTTTCTAGGGCTTTGTGTTTCTCCTGGAATAATCACATAAAATTCTCCTTAACAAGAGGATAGACCCATAGTCCTGTATCCTTGAAATGCATTCAAATGTTGCTTGAAGTTACAAGCAATTTCGCAGTGTTAAAAATAAAGCTTTCTTATAATAAGTAATTGCTATGTAGATTTTTGTATTTTTTGGTAGAGATGGGGTTTTACCGTGTTTTCCAGGCTGCTCTTGAACTCCTGACCTCAAGTGATCTACCCGCCTCAGCCTTTAAATACTAGCCTGTCATCTAAAATTTCACTGACTAAAAAAGGGCACATGGCTAAACCAGATTCAGATTAAAAATATGCCGCAAAATTATACGATGAAAAAAAGAAGGAATAAAATATTTTGGCCATTTTGGTAATCTATCAGAATGCATTTACCTATATTAAAGACTATAACCTTAGAAAGGTAACATTTTTAATGCTTAGTATATATAAGGCACAATTTTAGGCAGCAGGAAATCATCTAGGATAAGAGAAAATCACTTTGGTCAACATTATTTTGCTTCTATGATTAAAACATTATTATCTCATCAATAACCAACTATATGCATATAATTAAGTACAAAGCTTTGGTTAAAACTCAAACTTATGAGTGTATGTGTTGTTAGTGGAAAGGTAAGTAGAGAATGTTTTATGAAATCATAGGACACTCTAATATTGCTAATTTGTGGAAAAAGTAAAATGGATATATCAGGAAAAAGAGGATGGAAATTTAAGACAGATATTTCTCACCTGAGAATTTTATCCAAAATTGATTATACACTAGCACCTAAGGTTATTTAAGAATATTTACCTTCATGACATTTTATATATGATTACAGGTGGAAATTAAAAATAGTATTTATTAAAGAAAACTTACACATAAAATATTTACACAGACTATTCTACAATAAGAGAAGCACAGCATAGTGAATATACCATCAGATAATGAACAGGACATATGAATTGTTATTCCAGGTCCATTGTGGACACTTTCACCGGATCTACAAATGACAATTAATGCCACTAGTGGAAGAGCAGAAGACAGAAGTTGGTCAATTAGTTTATAACTGGCAAGTTGGGATTAAGTATTCTAAATCATGTGTGATAAAATCTATTGCTTTTATTATCTAATAATCCTGGGTCATTCCTTCTACTGGGATATTCTGTTTCATTCAGCAATCATTTCAATGACTGACTCAATGTCCCAGTCTCCAAGACTATTACTGCCTTAATTTGTGATGCTCTCATACACAAAATGATTCATTTACCGATGTCACATTTCCTTTATTTGTGTATGTCCTTGTCCTCCACACTAACCTATTCATTCTCATCATCTTACCATATAACCAGTCATTAACCCTAACTACTATCATTCCATAGTTGAAATTATCGGAATCTCATTCCTGATTACTACTTCCAGCATTTTCTGCTCATATCTTATAGTATCTGAACCACAACAGTGCTTGCATCCCAAGGAGACCTTCAATGTATTATGGCCACCTACGTTTAGTGTTTTTACTTCTTTCTTCATGCAATTTTGATTGTATAAACAATCATTAAAATTCCCTTTCACGTAGCCTCTTTCGCCTTGAATTTTTTTTTTTCCCCACAAGACTCACTTGGAAACAGAGCAACCCTACAACTCTTATACAACCACATTGTTTCTAATTAATATCTCTGGGTAAAGCACACCAACAAAAGCTAACAGTTCTGGCATTTAATTTTCATCCATGATGCTCAAATGAGCCCTTAATGCTTGTTAGTAATCATATTATTTTCCTACCATACTCATTCTCTTGCTCTCTTAGAGAAAAATTTTAACCTTATTTTTTTTCTTTTTAGAGATAGTGTCTTACTATATTACCAAGGCTGGTCTCGAAATCCTGGCCTCTAGCAATCCCCCTTTTTCAGACTCCCAAAATGCTTGGATTACTTGTATGGGCCACCACACCCAGTCTTTACATGTTCCTTTTACCTGAGCTCCAACCCCTCTTTCCCATCTTCACTGTAACTAATGACTTCATTTCTAATTGACTGAGGAAATTGAAGCAATCAGAAAAGAATACTTACTGACTTATACTATTACGTTGACCACTTGGCCTGCACCTATGCCCACATATTTTGCATTTTCACCTTACACTTGACTAAATTACACAAAGCAAATACCTTCAGGCCTCATATCTTTATGAACACTGCACAAAATTAGTTAGTTTCTCCCTTGCACTACTAGTTTTTGTTAAACTCAGATGTAAATTATGTAACATAATGTAAATTACATAACATTAAGTTCACATTTTTAAAATGTAGAATTCAATGTTTCTTAGTATATTCACAAGTTGTGTGGCCATCACCACTATCTAAATCTGGTATACTTTTATTACTCCAAAAAGAAAGCCTGCAGTCATTAGCAGTTACTTCCCCCTTTCTCTTCCCCTTTTCTTTCTCTTAGCATAATGCTTTCCACTTTCATCAATGTTGCATCATGTACCTGCACTTCAATCTGTTCATGACTCAATAATATTCCATTATATGGATGTATCATATTTGGTTCATACTTTCATTGATTGATACATTTTAAGATGGTGATATGATTTGGTTCTGTGTCTCCATGCAAATCTTATCTTGAATTGTAATTCCAAAGTGTCAAGAGAGAGACTCGTAATCCCCACATGTCCAGGGATGGAGGTAATTGGATCATGAGGGCAGTTTCCTCCATGTTGTTCTCATGATTGTGAGTGAGTTCTCATGAGATCTGATAGTTTCACATGTTTGGAAGTTCCTCCATCACACTTCTCTCTTCTGTCACCTTGTGAGGCAGGTGCCTGCTTCCCCTTTATCTTCTGCCATGATTGTAAATTTCCTGAGGCCTCCCCAGCGATGTGGAACTGTGAGTCAATTAAACATCTTTTCTTTATAAATTACCCAGTTTGGGGTATTTCTTTATAGCAATGTGAGAATGGATTAATGCAATAATAGGTACCACAGAGAGCAGGGAACTGCTATAAAGATAACCTGAAAATGTGGAGATGACTCTGGAACTGAGTAACAGGCAGAGGTTGGAACAGTTTGGAGGGCTCAGAAGACAGGAAAATGTGGGGAAGTTTGAACTTCCTAGAGACATGTTTAATAGTTTTGACCAAAATACTGATAATGATGTGGACAATGAAGTTCAGGCTGAAGTGGTCTCAGGTGAAGATGAGGAACTTGTTGGAAACTGGAACAAAGGTCACCCTTGCTATGCTTTAGCAAAGAGACTAGTAGCATTTTGCCCCTGTCCTAGAGATCTCTGAAACTTTTAACCTGAGAGAGATGATCTGATATTGGAATTTATGTTTGAAAGGGAAGCAAACTATAAAAGTTTGGAAAATTTACACACTGATGATGTGGTAAAAAAGAAAAATTTATTTTCTGGAGAGGAATTCAGGCCAGCTGCAGAAATTTGCATAAGTAATGAAGAGTCAAATGTGAATTGCCAAGACAATGGGGAAAATGTCTTCAGCACATGTCAGAGAAGTTCATGGCAGCCTTCTTATCAAAGACCCAGAGGTCTAAAAGGAAAAAAAAAAAAATGATTTCCTAGGCTGGGCCCAGGACCTCAATGCTTTATGCAGCCTCAGGACTAGGTACCCTGGGTCCCAGCTGCTCCAGCTCCAGCGGGCACTAAAGGAAGCCAAAGTATAGCTCAGACCATGACTGCAGAGGGTGCAAGCCTCAAGCCTTGGTTTTGGGCCTGTGGGTTCACAGAGGTCAAGACTTGATGTTTGGGAACCTCTGCCTAGATTTCAGGGGATGTATGGAAAGGCCTGGATGTCCAGGCAGAAGTCTGCTGCAGAGGCAGAGACCTCATGGACAGCCTCTGCTAGACCAGTGCAGAAGGGAAATCTGGGGATAGAGCCCCCACACAGAGTTGTCAGTGAAGCACTGCCAATGGAGCTGTGAGAAGAGGGCCACCATCCTCCAGACTCCAGAATGGTAGATCCACTGATAGCTTGTACTGTAAACCTGGAAAAGTTGCAGACAGTCAATGTCAGTCCATAAAAGCAGCAAGGAAGGAGGCTGTACCAGCAAGGCCATTATGGTTGAGCTTCCCAAGACCATGGGAGCCTACCTCTTGTATCAGATTGCCCTGGATGTGAGACATGAAGTCAAAGGAGATCATTTTGGAGCTTTAAGATTTAAAGACTTCTCTGCTGGATTTTGGACTTGCATGGGACCAACAGCCCTTTAGTTTTGGCCAATTTCTCCCATTTGGAATGTCAGGATTTACGCAACGTCTGTGACCCCATTGTATCTAGGACATAACTTACTTTTGATTTTACAGGCTTATAGGCAGAAGAGACTTGCCTTGTCTCAGATGAAACTTTGGACAGTGGGCTTTTGAGTTAATGCTGAAATGAGTTAAAACTTTGAGGGACTGTTGGGAAGGCATGATTGGTTTTGAAATGTGAGGACATGAGATTTGGGAGGAGCCAGGGTCAGAATTATATGGTTTGGTCTGTGTTCCCACCGAAATCACTTGTCAAATTGTAATCCCTACATGTTGAGGGAGGGACCTATAATCTCCATGTGTCCAGGGAGGGAGATAATTGGGTCATGGGGTTGGTTTCCTTTATGCTGTTCTCGTGATAGTGAGTGAGTTCTCATTCCTCCTTCATACTTCTCTCTTACGCTGTCTTGTAAAGAAGTTGCTTGCTTTTCCTTCACCTTCCACCTTGATTGTAAGCTTCCTGAGGCCTCCACAGCCATGTGTAAATGTGAGTCAATTAAGCCTCTTTGTTTTATAAATTACTCTGTCTTGTGTATTTCTTATAGCACTATGAGAACTGACTAATACAGGTGGTTTCTATCTTTGACTGTTATAAACAATGCTTCTAATTAATAGTCATGTACACATTTTTGTAATGATAATTTTAATCGAGTAGATGTATACCTACGATAGAAATTATTGGGTCATATGGAAACCCTACAACTATTTTGTGGGACTCCCAGGCTATTTTCCAAAGCAGTTACATTTTGCAATCTCACCAACAATTGATGAGGTTTCTGGGTTCTCCACATTCTTTTCAAAAGTTGTCCATAATTTTGATGATAACCATCTTAGAGATATGAAAGGACATTTCATTGTGGTTTGCGTTCGCTTTTCACTAAAGGCTAATGATATCGCATGTATTTTAATTTGTTTATTGGCTTCATATACACTTCTTTGGGAAAATATCTAATCAAGTATTTTCTTACTTTTTAATTCAGCTTGCTGTTTTTCAAATTTTTGAGTTCTAAGAACCCTTTATATATTATTAATTATAAACCTTTATCAAATACATGTTTTGAAAATCTTTCTTTCATTGTGTTTTTCTTTTACTTTTGAATAGTGACTTATGGAGCACAAAATATTTTAATTATGATAAACTCTAATTTCTCATTTTTCTTCTGTTGCTTGTGCTTTAGCTGTGTATTTACAAAACAAATTCCAAATCCAAGATTAAGAAAGAGAGAGAGAAAGACTTAAGCCTGTGACCTCAACTAAAAGTTCTTTAGTATTTACATTTACATTTTTGTAGCTTGTAAATTTAGATTTTTGATCCATTTTGAGTTAATTTTTGTAAATAATATTAAGTAGAGCTCCAAAGTCTTTTATTTTCATGAATCTATCTAGTTGTGCCAACACCATTAGATGAAAAGTTTCTTCTTACTTCATTAACTGATCTCGTCATTTCTGCTGAAAATCAATTTGCCGTAAATGTCTGAGTTTATATCTGTACTTTGAATTCTATTTCATTGATCTATATATCTATTTGTATTCCAATATTACACATTTTTCTTTATCATAGCTTTATAGGAAGTGTTGAAATTGGGAAGTGGAAGTCCCCCAGATTTACCATTCTTTTTACATAGATTTCAACTATCCTCTTTCACGTGCATTTCCATATGACTTTTTGACAACTTTTGGAATAAATTTTGGAATACATATTTGCATAAAATTTGGGATTGTCATTTTTTTTGCCAAAAAAAGGCTGGAATTTTGGCAGGAATTACAAAAATCTGTAGTTCAATCTGGCATGTATAGCCGTCCTATTAATATTACAAATCCTATGAATAAAGAATGTTTTTCAGTTGAGAGCTTATTGTAATTTATTTTAGCAATACTTTGTTGTTTTCAGTGCATAAGTCTCATACTTCTTTGTTAAATTATTCCTAATTATTTGTTACTGTTTTATGTTATTATACATGAATAATTTTCTGCATTTCATTTTGGGATTGTTCATTGGTAGTACCTAAAAATACAACACATTTTCATATATTGATCTTGTATACTGCAATCTTACTGAAATTGTTTATGAAATTCAATTATTTGTGGATTCTTCAGGATTTTGTACATATACGATAATGTCATCTAAATATATCAACAGTTTTCCTTCCTTCTTTCCTATCTATATTTTCTTTTATTTATTTTTCTTGCTTAATTGCCCTGATTAGAACTTCTAGCACAATGTTCAGTGGAACTGCTAGAGCAGACATGCTTGTCTTGCTCCTGATCTTGGGGGAAGTAGTTTCAAGGTTTCAACATTAAATATGATATTAGCTATAATGTTTTAGATATTACCTTTGTTGGTTTTTAAAAGTGCTATTTCATTTTTGGTTTGTTTAATATTTATCATGAAATGTTGTTGGATTTTGTCAAGTTCCTTTTCTACATAAATTGAAATAGTTATTTGGATTTTGTTACTTATTTATAATAATATGGTCTATTACATTTATTGATGTTCAGATATTAAACCAGCTCCACATTCTCAAGATACAACCCATATGGTGAAGATATATAATGCTTTTCATGTGTTACTGGGATATTTTTGCTAGAATTTTGCCATTTTGCACCTTTTGTGTATAAAGGATAATTTTCTGTAGTTTTTATTTCTTTTTTTCCTGTGGTATGTTCCACTGGTTTGGTATCTGTGAATACTGACATCACAGAATGAATTAGGAAGTGTTCTCTACTCTTCAGTGTTTTGAAAGATTTTGTGAAGGGTTGCTGCTGTTAGTTCTTTTTAAAACATTTGTTAGAATTCACCAGTGTAACCAGTTGGACTTGGGCTTTTCTATAAGGGAATGTTTTCTTACTAATTAAATCTTATACTTGTTATATGTTTATTGAGATTTTCTTCTCCTGTCAGTTTTGATAGCTTGTTTCTTTTAAGAAATTTGTCCATTTTATCTAAGATATCTGTTTCTGGTATACCATTTTGACAGTATTTCCTTATAATCCTTTTTTTCAGTAAATTCATGATTTCCCCTCTTCAGTCTTGATTTTACTCATTTCAGTCCTTTTTTTCTTCATATCATAAATTTGTTGATTTTTTTTTTCAAAAAAAACGATTTTTGGACTGGTTAATTTTATCTGTTGTGGTTTTATTTTGTATTTTATTGATTTCTACTCTAGTCTTTATTATTATCTTCCTTCTTTTTGCTTTAACTTTACTTTGCTTTTCTTTTTCACATGTGTTGAGATGAAATGTTAGGGTGTTAATTTGAGACTAATCTTCCTTCCTTCCTCCCTCCCTCCTTGCCTTCATTCCTTCCTTTCTTCCTTTCTTCCTACCTTTGTTCCTTCCTTCTTTCTTTTATATGCATAGTTGTTTACAACTTTAGTTTTCCCTCTAAGCCTGCTTTTATTTCATTCTGTAAGTTTTAGCATGCTATATTTTCATTTTCATTCCCTAATACAATTTCAACTCTAATTTCTTCATTAATTCACTGGTTATTGTGATTTTTTTTTTTTTTTTTAAATCTAGGTACTTGTAAATTTCACCAGTATCCATTTGTTATTGATTTTTAATTTTATTCCATTCTATCTGAGGAATGCAATATCTATTATTTTTATGATTTTTAAATTTTTGAGAGTCATTTTACGTTTTAAAATGCAGTCCAATATTTTAAATGTGTTATCCACATTTGAGAAGGAATAGGTACTCTGCTTTCATTAGCTAGAGTAATATTTAGATGTGTATTAAGTCCAGTTGTTTTATAATATTGTTCGTGGCTTTTGTTCTTTGTTGTTCTTTTGCATATTTATTTGTGTTTTTCAAAATGTGGTATTGAATTCACCAAGTGTTATTGTTGAATTGTATTCTTTTCATTTCAGTTACCTCTTGCTTCATGTATTTTGGGATTCTCTTGTTAGATGCTTATATAGTTTGCATCTGCATCCATGCCCAAATCACACTTAAAAATGTAATATCCAATGCTGGAGGTGAGGTCTGGCAGGAGGTGATTGGGTCATGGGACAGTTTCTTATGGATTAGCTCTATCCTCTTAGTGCTCTGCTTGATAGTGTTCTCACGAGATCTGATTGTTTAAAAGTGTGTGACACTTACCTCTGCTCTCTGTTCCTCCAGCTCTGGGCACATAATTTGTGCCTGCTTCCTCTTTGCCTTCTGCCATGATTGTAAATTTCCTGAAGATTCTCCAGAAGCTGAGCAGATACCAGCATCATGCATCCTGTACAACCTGCAAAAATGTAAGCCAATTAAATATTTTCTCTTTATAAATTACCTAGTCGCAATATTTCTATATAGCAGTGAAAGAACATACTAATACAGATGCATATATGTTTATAATTACTATATCTTGTTGATGGATTGACACTTTTCTCATTGTAAAATGTCCTTTTTGGTCTAGTTAAAACAGACATATTTAAGGCTATTGTTATCATACTTATATAGTTACTGTAGTTTTTTCCATTACTTTTGTTTAATAGATCTGTATTCTCCTCTTACTTTCAACCTATTTTTGTCTTTAAATCTCAAGTGTGTATCCTGTACAGAGCACATAGTTGGAGTGTGTTTTCTTATCAATTTTTCCAATTTCTACATTTAATTGCTGTGTTAAGCCAATTTAAATTTGATAGAATTATTTGTATATTTGGCATTTTGCTGTTTTGTTTCTATATGTCTTATTTTTCTATATTCCTCTGTGTGGACTTCTTTTGCACTGCACACACGCACACATACACACACACAAATATATATACATACATATATGTACTAGTTTGCCATTTACATTCTCCTGTTCTTTATTTTACTATTTTTTTCTTAGTAGTTTTTCTGAGGATGAAAAATAACATTGTAACTTGTAATAATTGGTTCAAATTAATACCAACTTATTTCAAGTGTTGGCAGTAATCTTTGTGCTTATGTAGCTGTTTCTTCCTCCCTCGTTTGTGCTGTTATTATCATAAAGATTACATATTGATGAAGTGTACCTATCAATACATTTATAACATCTACTTCATATTTTGGTTTAAGTTGTGGCTATTTTTGTCATATGGGAGAAAAAACAATTTTAAATGAAAATGAATTTACATTGTCTTTTATATTTATCTATTGAGTTGTCTATACTGATTCTCTTGTGTTTACGCCACTTTAGTGTCCTTTAATTTTAGTTTCAAGTATTATCTTTGTTATGTTTTAAAGGGCAGATCTGCTAGTAAAATATTGTCTCTGGATGTGTTTGTCTTGGAATGTCTTAATTTCTTCTTTGTTTACAAAGTGCTTTTTTACTGGATATAGAATTATTAGTTAACATGGGTTGTTTGTTCTGTTATTGTTTCTCCTCCCCCAGAGAGTTTTGAGTAGGTCATCCTACTGCCTTCTGGCAACATGGTTTCTGGTGAGAAATTCTCTCTTAATCTTATTGGAAATTATTTGTATGTAATGAGTCACTTCTCTCTTGCTGATTGTAAAATTTTCTCTTTTTCTTTGATTTTTGGCTATTAGTCTAGGCACTAAATTCTAAGTTTCTCATATTTGGAGTTTGCTGAGCTTTTGTTTTTGTATAGATTAAACTTTGAAATCAAATTTGTTAAATTTATGGCCTTTATTTCTTCAAATCGTGCTTACCCCTTTCTGTCTCTCCTCTCCACCTTGCTCTCTCATTATGTGTTTTTTGGTAGGCTTGATAATGTCATCCAGGTCTTTGAGGCTTTCTTAATCTTCATTTATTCTTTTGCTTTCTGTTCTTCAGACTAGATAATTGTATTAGCCCATTTTCCCACTGCTATAAAGACATAATTGAGACTGGGTAAATTATAAAGGAAAGAGGTTTAATTAACTCACAGTTCTGCATGACTGGGGAGACCTCAAGAAACTTACAATCATGGTGGAAGGGGAAGCAGGCATGTTTTACATGGTGGCAGGCAAGAGAAGAGTGAACGAAAGAGAAACTTGTCAAACACTTATAAAACCATTAGATCCAACGAGAACTGACTCACTGTCATGAGAACAGCATAGGGGAAACCTCCCCCATGATACAATCACCTCACACAAAGTCTCTCCCTCAACACAGGGGGATTACCATTCAAGATGAGATCTGGGTGGGGACACAAAGCCTAACTGTATCAATAATTGAAATTAGCCTATATAGAAGTTTGATATTTTTTTCTTCCACCTATTAAAATATACTATGAAGCCCCTCTTGAATGTTTCATTTCAATGTGCTCATGATCTTCAAAATTTACCCTTAAAATATTTTCTTTATTTTAATTGATATTCTATATATCATAAGTATCATTCTCATGCTTCTTATTTTTTAGATATGACTTATTTTAGTTGATCAAAAATATTTAAAGTTACTGATTTAAAGTTTTTGTATAGTTAAGCCCAAATTTGAGGTTTCTCAGAGCTAGTTTTCTTGATTTATTTGTTTTCTATGTATGAATTATGACTTCTTATTTCTTTGAATGCCTTTTATTTTTGGTGAAAAACTAGACAATTTATATAGTATGATGTGGTATCTTTAGAAATCAAACTTGTTTTTCTTTCCAGGGTTATTTGTTGCAGTTTGCCTTAGTTGTTTTGTTTCTTTGTCCTGTTATATTTTTTAGCTGCTTTAGTAAAATGTGTTTGATCTGCTTTTTTAAAAATTATTTTACATGACCACTGAAGTCTCTGCTGTACTCAGTTAATTTGGTGTTCAGCTAATGGTGTAAGGAAAGCTCTTTTACTAAATAGAGCCCATAAGTCTCTCACATTTTGCCATGGTGCTCTGTATCAATGTTGGAACATACTTTTGACACTCAGCCAGACAGCTAACACCCTTGCCTTGTCCTACAGGTTTTGCTTTCTCAAAGCTTCAAGGCCAGCCAGAAGTGAGAGCACATCTTTGGCCATACACACAACCCTACACATGCACATGGCCTTCAATGTTGTTGCTTTTCAAATTCCCTATAGACAGGTGATTTCCAGTATTTCCTTTTATAATCTTTTTAATTCATCTATTGTTTGCTCCAACCTTTATCCACCATCTAGGCAGCTGCAATGTTAGATAAGCACCTGTAGTTATTTTTGACAAATTCTCTGTGGCATGAGCTTTTTGTACTCAGCAAACTACAAGTCATAGAAAATACAGACCGCTTTGTAAATGATGTATTATCAGATAGGTAAAATAATAATTCTCTATAAATGACTTTAAAAGAATTTCAACCTTATTCTGTAACCTCCAATGCTAGTTCCAGAAAAAACAGTTAAGTGCTGTTTCTTTCCTGGCTACCATCTAGATAGAAAGAGGAAATGAGACTAGGCAGGTTAAAAGGCTATAATACTTAGTATTTTTACTACAATTCAGCCAGTTTTCTTAAGTAAATGATTCCTGGATGGTTACATGTTATGAATCAATTTTTAGTGTTCTGAAAAATTTGATTTTAATGATTTTTATAAGTTTATATTTTTCTTTTATGGGAAGGTTTTTAAGGTTCTTATTCCAAATAGATTTTATGATTTTACTAAAATCACTACATTTTATTTCTTTGCTCTCTACTGCATCACTTTCTTCAGTGTAAATACATGCTGATATTCTTCCATTCTATGAGGTAAATTCCTTTGAAGTGATTTTCTTGATTGCTATTCTCCAAATTCTTTGTTAAAGCTTCTCAAAATAGCTTTCCTTCCTTGATCTTGTCATTCATTCAACTCTTATTTTCTATAAATCAGACATTTACTCTCAATATACCACCAAATATAGCATTTTCCTGGCCATTTCAACTCCATATTACTATTTACAATATGTATAGTTTGCATATTTTAGATACACAGGCATATTATATACTTAGTTCCTATCTTACTTGACTACTCAGCAATATTTGATGCAGACTCTAATTCTTGATAAAATGTTTACTTTTCTTCTAGAACACTACATTCTGCTGTTGCTTTTGTTGTTGTTGTTGTTGTTGTTGTTGTTATACCTCACTGGTCACTGCTTTTCAGTATTATCTGATGGTTCTCCTTTTTACCTATGATGATTATTGTTGAAAATCTGCAGTCTCAATCTTTGGTCATCAGTATGTATATTCTCTCTTTGAAATGTTCATTCTGACTCATGGCTTTAAATGCTACATATATGCTGACTTCCTCAAAATTATACATCAAGCCTTGATTTTTCTTTCACACTAAAGAACAAAACTATATTTGAGTGAATAGTAAGCATCACCACTTGAATATATAAGACATGTTCAACTTAATATCATAAAAACTGACTGCTGGTCTTCACAAACTATCTACCTGCATTTTTTCAAATATCACATGATGGTAATTACATTTTTCAGATAACTCAAGTCTTTTTTTTCTTAATTGGTAAAAACACATGCATATATCATGGGATGTTTTAGTTTTTTGTGTTCTAACTTAAAATTAGTAGAATAATCAACTAATATTCTTGCATTCTTTACTCAAAATTGTGTGTGATTCATCACATTGTATGTATATAATTATTTTCATTTGAATACATGTATAATATGCTATTGAATGATCATGCTACCCTTTAATGCATTTTACTTTTGAATAACAATTCATTTTTACAGATTTTCTTTACTCAAAATAGTGCTTTTATAAAAGGCATAGTGCATTTTTCCTAGAGTATATCTGTAGGAATTTTCTACATTAAGTAATTAGGAGTAGAATTATTTTTATATATCTCCAACTTGGCTAGGTAATGCTCAAATTTTATCCAAGATGATTGTACTAAATTGCACAATTGTCAATGATGTATTTGAATTCCTATTGTTCCACAAACTTGTGAAAAATTGACGTCAAACTTTTAAACATGCTGATTGGATATATGTGTACTGGGATTACATTATGATTTTAACATAAATTTTACTGATACTGAATGGTAATTTTGTCCACCATTACATAGGTATGTTGTCTATTTTATTATTTATTTATTTATTTATTTATTTATTTATTTATAGTGAAGTGTTCCTAGACCTGTGAAGCATTTGAGATTTTCCCTGTATATAAGTTAACAAGTTAGCTTCATACAGTTTTGTAGATGCTGGTAGAAGACACAGAACTCCTGGGTCAGGTAAAAATGACTTTATTATTCACAACACATTTGAAAGCATGAGCTCTATGTTTGCTTTGGTTGCTTTAGCCCCTCAAGTCCCTTCAAAGGTGTGCAGAGGAGGGCCTAGATAGACGCCAAGTACAAAGTGGTTTTATATCACAGCAGAAGAACTCAAAACATTTATAGGGTACTGCCAGCCCACTGCCATAATTTTATGTGAAAAAAAAAAAAAAAAAGAGCATTGTCCTTACTATTTTGTACAGAAAACAAATCTGCTTTCTTTACCTATACAGAGACAGTATTTCAATTGTCCTTCAAAAGTATAATGCATAAAGCAGGAAATAATATATACAAAATGTTATACATTTATGCAAATGAATAAACTATAGCTATAAGCTAAATATAATGATTCACATACCTTACATTGAGTAAAGGAGCATGTCAAAAGGGAATATTAGTTTATTTGCTATTCTATTGTACTAATTTAAATTAAAATAGGCAAAAATCCCAAATATTTACTAACCAAAGATACTAGAAATGATAATCCAGAAGAAAAGTTGATACAAAATATATAGATTTGCCATGCATAGTTTTCTCCAACAAGATGACTGCTGAAGTCATTCACCTAACTTTAAATTGGATGTCATGTGTTTTAAATATTGATTTATAGGAGTTTCTAATATATTCTGAATTGTTATATTTTGAAAAACTTTTTGTGTTTGGTTCATTTTATGTTTTATTTTCAAAGAACACTTTCTTCAATATAATTTTAGTGAAAACCAGCATAATCTATTGGGAGGAGTATATATTTTATTATTCAAAGCCCTAGATTTAAATCTTAACTCTTATTTTATCATTTAGGAAATATTTTTATAAATGCTAAGCATGATTTTACAAAGTAGACTAGCAACAGCTATCACTCAATATTGTTATGATAAAAGATAATTTGAAAACACCCAACATAGAGCATTTTAATTACAATTAAATTCTAAAATAATTCAAATATAGTGTCACTTGTATAGTTAGTATGGATAAGGATTTTGCCTAATAAATATCAGCAAATTGCTATGCAGAGATCTTTACATAAATGACAGCAAATAATGATTCAATTAAAGGTTATTTATAAATATGTGCCTAATAGTAAATGATAAAATTTTAAAGATGGTTATGTTTTTAAAATTTTGACTCACTTGCTGTTATACTTCTTTTTCTTCTACATTTTGGGTTTAGTTTCATGAATAATTTTACCCTATCATGTATTTTTAAAATAATGTTATTTCTGAATGGACTATGTAGATAAATAGAACTTATTTCTGGAATGTGACATAAAGTGCATTGGAAATAACATGTTCTGTTTTTATAAAATTCAGTATTTTTTTCTTAACAGTTTAACATTTATAACAGATATAAAGGCTTTATGTATATAATACACTTAAATTTTTCCTGGGATATAAATTATAAGGGATTTTTATTCATGCTTTATTAAAATGTCTTTGAATGCTCAATTGTACTCAGTAGCTTAACATTTTGAAAATAATATTCTTTGTCAAGATTTTTGGTAAATAAATGAAGTTTAATAGTGATGAGTTTGTAATATAAAGAGTTTTGTCACAGGCTTGTAAAGGGTAAAATTAACTATAGTTCACTTCTGTGATAAAGGTATGACTTTTAAAATAACTTGGGCTTAGAGTAATAATAAACCTTTCCAACAATGAAAAGACACACTTTATTAGTTAAGGTCTTCAGCCATTGTTTTATACATCTTGTGTTTTACCATATGCATTGGCTTAATTCAGACATGTTAACATCATTGATTTGTACAGAGGCCCAAACCTAAGTTTAGATAAATAAAAGTGTGTAGTTAAACTTAGATCCCAGCTTTCTTGAATTCTTCATTTCGATTTTGATTGCAACGTGTAGTTGCTTGTTTTTTTTTTTTTTCTAGTGAAATTGTTTGTGATAATGGTTATTTATAGATTCACATTTAAATGTGAAATTATAAATAAAATTTTTAAAGATACTTTGTTCAGGGTGTATCATTAAGTTCAATAACAAAGTCAAAATTATTTCTAGGGTAATACTTTCATAATTATGATCAGTTTATAATTTTTAAAAAATATACTATTCAAGACATTGTAGAAAATTATATTGTAAATCCAATTACAGAGCAATACATTTGCTTTTGAGGAAAATATTTTCTAGATTTCAAAGGCATCAGCAATACATATTTAACTACAAAATGACAGAAATTAGCTTGAAAATGCAAATGATCCTTATTCTGAGTTTTCAGCATTAAATGCGATCTTATAAGAGCACCACAAAGAAATACTAATGAGACGTATATGAGATTGTTCCTGTTTATTTCTTTATACAGAAAAAATGAAAGATTTTGGGTGCATTAATACTGAAAATAAAAACTTATAATATGGTTCAAATTGAAATGATTTCATCTGGGAAACATATTCTTATATCTCATTATTGTAAAATCATTATAAATGATGATTTAGCCTTTATATAATTATCCAAATATTGCTTTCCAAGTCATTAGAATTTCAAAACAACTCCTTGTTTTATTAGTAGAAATGTGAGTTTTATGAACACCTAAGAATTAAAAGTGGTATTAAATGAATTCATCAATTACTGATGATAATTACTAGATATCAATATTATTACATTTTTGGACAATATAATTTTAAAATTAATCCCAAATTAAAAACAAGCAAACATATGTAGCAATATGATATCAAGCAAATGGAGTATAAAAACCTAAATTACAAGATAATTAAAATGACTGTTCAACTAATTATAATAACAATTTATTAAAATCTGAATATTCTTTTTTAACTTGTGTTACTGTACTCTGAAAGTAGGATGGAGTTGAAGTGGAACAATAAAATATAACAATAATTTAAATTTATGTAACATGTTTACTATAAATTTAAAAGTCTTCTGACTTTGTTAAAGAAAATATTTCATGTCTTCTCTCTTATATTGTTTTTTTAATGTGCTAATAAAATTGTTCAGATCTTTTCATGGTAAACTTCAATAAAGATGAAATAATTTGCAATAGGATCAGAATTAGCTTGCTTTATTAGGTGTGTGTTCCAGAGATTCTGTTTTTTTCCTTTTATTTGTTTAATTTGTTAACGCATCTTCCACATAATGACAGTTTGAAAGTTTGTTAAAATATCACTATCAAATGTATACCTGCTATCTCATATTTGTAGTTCTTTACAGTGATAACTTTATTAAGCTATGGAAAAAGAGATTCTTTTTTTTTTTTTTTTTTTTTTTTTTGAGACGGAGTCTCGCTCTGTGGCCCAGGCTGGAGTGCAGTGGCCGGATCTCAGCTCACTGCAAGCTCCGCCTCCCGGATTTACACCATTCTCCTGTCTCAGCCTTCCGAGTAGCTGGGACTACAGGCGCCCGCCATCTCGCCCCGCTAGTTTTTTGTATTTCTTAGTAGAGACGGGGTTTCACCGTGCTAGCCAGGATGGTCTCGATCTCCCGACCTTGTGATCCGCCCACCTCGGCCTCCCAAAGTGCTGGGATTACAGGCTTGAGCCACCGCGCCCGGCCTCATTTTTTTTTTTTTTTAAGTTTGAAGTCCCTAACTGGATACCTAAAAGGCATTGGTAATTGGGGTCTCGAGTCCTTCACATTGTTGAAGTTACCCTCTGTGTGATAATTCACTCTTTTATCAAAATAATATATTATTAACCACTATACTGAATGCTGGGCATATAAAATGAAAATAAATGACAAACTTGCTAATTAAATTTTTGTGATTAAATTATACACAACAAGCTAGGCTTTGGTTGTTCTTGTCTTGCTAACCAGGACTTTGAAATTAGAGATATTTGATAATAATTTGATAACAGTCAGGAACACTGTTAGCCTTTTCTATTGTATTACGTTTATTTAATTATTTATTGAATGCCAATTTAATAAACATCTGGTAAATTTGAAGAAGAATCATATATAGTCACTAAATGTAATAAACATATTCTCTAGATAGATAAGTGCAAAGCATATAAAATTAGAATTTTTATAATTGAGATAGGAATATATGGTAGTAGATAAGCAGCTCAGTCTCAGAACATCAAGTATTGCTCTATGTAAAGAGGCAGGCCATGGTGGCTCATACCTATAATCCCAGCAATTTAGGAGGCAGAGGTGGGTGGCTTGCTTGAGCTCAGGAGTTTGAGAGCAGCCGGGACAACATGGCAAAATCCCATCTCTACCCAAAAATACAAAAAATTAACTGTCTATGGTTGTGCATGCCAGTAGTCTCAGCTACTTGGAAGGCTGAGGTGTGAGGATTGCTTGCGTCTGAGAGATGGAGGTTGCAGTGAGCCAAAATAGCACCACTGCTCTGCAGCCTGGGTGACAGAACAAGACCCTGTCTCAACAACAACAAAAAGTGTTGTTCTGTGTATAGAATTGCCTTTGTTAGGATTTACAGTATTTGAAATGTTCTGATTAAAATATGATAAATGTCACTCTGTAGGATTGTTTTATCTACATGAGAGTTGCAGATAAAGACATCAGACTTTGTCACAGAATATGCTATTTTAGGTAAGCATGGAGATTTTAATAAAAAATTAAAAGCAAACAGCAGATTCTGGAAACAATCCGAATCAGCATGGTTCACTTCAAATTCCAAGTATTTGGCCTTTACTGAGCTGAAAGAACGCTTAGGCTTATGGCACCTGAGTTTGAGTCCTGGGACTGTGTGGGGATTAATTCAATGAATGGGAGAATGATGACAGTCTCTAATGATTGAGTTAGAGAGATCGCTTTAGAAAACTGCCTGAGAGATAGGAGGAAAGGACTGGTGTATTCATCTATCAGGGATGCCAGAACAAAATATCACGTATTAGGCAGCTTTAACAACAGAAATTTATTTTCTTACAGATCTGGAGGCTGGAAGTCCAAGATCAATGTGCAATCACATTCTCCAGTGAGGCTTCTCTTCCTGTCTTGTACATGTCTCCCTTCTTGCTGTGTCCTCACGTGTCTTTCCTCTATATGCTCCTGAAGAGAGAAAGGTCACAGTGTCTCTTCCTCTTATAAGGATAACAGTGCTATCAGATTAGGGTCCTGTGTTTATGATCTTATTTACTTTTAATTACTTCCTTAAAGGCTCTGTCTACAAATAGAATCACCTTGAGGTTTAGGCCTTCAACGTATGAATTTCACAGGGAGACAAACTCAGTCTATGTAAGTGGAAAGCCATAGAACCTGGGAAGGTCTTGCTCATTAGGATATTTTCATTGACCAAAACATAAATGTGCCAGGCCTTTATTACCATACCTACCCAGATATGTATACAAAGCTGTAAGGTATATCTGGATCTTCTTGCCTCTTAGATGATCTCAGTGTTCAATGGCAAAGGACTGAAGGCCTCCAAGATATCACAGTGCAGATATCTCCATGAAGTGTAGAGACTACTGTCATTTTGGAAAGAAAAACTGATTTAACAAGAATGTATTACATTATGAATGCATTTTTTACATTCCAAAAATATGTATTGAGCTTCTATACTATGGACTGCGATGGGACACAGCATAGAAGAAATAGGATGGAATCTCAGATTTCAGGAGCCTTTTAGTTTAGCGGAGGGGAGAGCAGAGGATCAAGAATGACAGAAAAAAAAAAAAAAGAAATAAAAATATAAATGTATATTCTATCTGGGAATAAGAAGTGTTCAGATTTTAAAAACTGTAGTATAAGGGGTATAAAGTTATGCTGTTTTGCTATTTTTAACAGAATACTTAAGAAATGCTATCTAATAAAGTGATATTGGAACAGGAGTAAATAGAGAGTGAGCATATGTAGTCAAATAGAACTGGTGGAAGGGACACACACATATAAAGATGGTTCAAATAAAGGAGATCCAAGTAACAAACAAACACAAAATTCTGTAGTTAAAAATACTTTGCGATATAAGCATTAGTGAATGAGAATCAGAAAACACCTCAGGAAAGGAAGAACACAGCAGAAAAATTCTTGCCAGCCCTACTACCAACCCCTGACAAACTAAGATTAACAAGTAAACATATAAATGCAAGCAATGAAGATATTTGATTAACAGTTTTAGAAAGTTGCTCAAACAACCAGAAGTAGTGAAGTCAAGATCCTAATAAGAAAAAATCCTTGAGAAATGTGGGTAATATTCATTTTCTTTCTTTCTTTCTCTTTCTTTCTTTCTTTCTTTCTTTCTTTCTTTCTTTCTTTCTTTCT
>NW_022314292.1:19995-35150 GCF_002776525.5 Piliocolobus tephrosceles
TCTTTCTTTCTTTCTTTCTTTCTTTCTTTCTTTCTTTCTTTCTTTCTTTCTTTCTTTCTTCTTTCCTTCTTTCTTTTTATTTTTCTGTTTTTCTTTCTTTCTTTCTTTTACTCTCTCCCTTTTCTTTTTCTTTCTTATTTTTTAAATATGATAAATCTATGCAAATCTTATAGAATTGAGGAGTTTTTTCATGAGAAAAGGGTCTCTACATAAATGAGGATATCCAAATGATTGATCCAAATTGTCCTCAGCATCATTTATCATTAAAAATGCATATTTATACTAAAATAAAATAACTATACACACCAGTAGAATGACTCCATTTAACAGATTGATAGTAACAAGTACCAACAAAGATGTGGGTCAACTGGAACTCTCATATAATGTTCAAGGAAGCTGACTATAAAATTACTTTGAAAAACTCTGTACAATTTTTTAATACATTGAAAATAAGCCTACCTTATGGCCAAGTAAGTATGATATCTATTATTTCTTGCTCAAAAAATAAAAAAATGAAAGCATGTCTACAAAAAGGATCATAACAGCTTTATTCATAATAGAAAAAAAAAAAAAAACTGGGGTAGAAAGCAAATTTCCATGAAGTGAAGATGAGTGAACATATTATTCTGTATTCATGCCATGAGGTATTACTCAGCAATCAAGAACAAATACTAATATTGAATATTATTATATGCAGCACAAGAAACCAGACACAAAAGAGGACACACTGTGATTCCATTAATGAATTTGAATAACAGGCAACATTTCTCTGTGCTAACAGAACTTCCATCTGTGTTTGTTTCTGGGAGTTTGGTAGGGAATGAATAGAAAAGAAGTCCAAGAGAACTCTCAGAGTTGATGGAAATGGTCCATAGGTTGATAAGAGAGTTAGTGGCTTTGTAGGTGTATATGTCAAAGTATATGTCAAAATTAATCATGTGATACACTGAGTATATGCATTTTATGACAAACAAATTATACATATATTAAAATAAAATTTAGATAAACCGATGAAGAAATTTTAGGGGTGGATAATTTATCAGAGACATTGTTTAGAATTGTGAGTGCACGGTTATAATAAGGAGTAGAGCAACTTTTACTTGACTTTTTTTTTTTGTTTGTTTTAAAATTCTAGTCAATGTACTTTTTTTAAACCTGCTCCTCAAGCAGATCTTCCCCTCTCCACAGTCCTGGATACACCACTGCCAACTCCTCACTTCTTTGAAAAGTCAATAACAACTTCTCAATATTTCTCATCTCTGGTCTCATAGCCCCACAACAATTTGATTCTTGTTACTATTTTGGGACACAATAGAGTCAAAGTGAAATGAAATTTACCCTTACCTCTATGAGTGAGAACTATTCTTGTTTAAGAAAACTGGAATGATTGCAGCAGCCGTTACCATTACCATAGTGACAGGCCCAGAATGATTTGGTCAGAACGAAGAATAACATTTGTGTTGCAAAGAGTAGCCTCCATCTGTTTAGGGTAGAGTGGCCTACAGAAATGAGACCCAGAACTCCTCAGCCTTTTGTTGCCATTCATCAAGAGAATCACAGAAACATTGACTCAGACCCTAGTCCCATTTGTGACTATAGCCAGTCATACTTCTACAACTTCAATGTAGGTTGTAATAACTATTTTTGTTTGAGTCTGGGTTATATTTCTTGTAATTTATTAAACTAGGAGTCATAACTGCTACAAAGAGAAGTAACCCTGCCTTAACTGTATATTTCCAACAGTTTTATAGAATATGCTTTAAAATGAATTGATTTAACCTAGGAGGATTTATATTTCATGAACTGAGTATTTTTAAAATATGAATTTTATTTTCCTTTGAGTTCTGCACACCTTACTTAAATACTACCTTGTGGAAAGGTCATGTATTTTAAATTTTGTGTCTGGTTCTGGAAAACACCATACCAAAAAATATTAGCTTTAGCTTTTCTTTCTTTCTTTCTTTTCTTATTTATTTATTTATTTATTTATTTATTTATTTATTTATTTATTTATTTATTTAAGACAGAGTCTTTCTCTGTTGCCCAGGCTGGAGTGCAGTGGTACAATCTTGGCTCACTGCAACCTCTGCCTCCTGGATTCAAGTGATTCTCCTGTCTCAGCCCCCTGAGTAGCTGAGAGTACAGGTGACCACCACCACATCCAGCTAATTTTTATATTTTTAGTAGAGAAAGGTTTTTGCCATGTTGGTCAGGCTGGACTCAAACTCCTGGTTTCAAGAGATCCTCCTGCCTCAGCCTCCCAAAGTGCTGGGATTGCAGGCATGAGCCACTGCACTCAGCCACCTTTAGCTTTCCTGTTATTTGAAGTTAATGAAACCTATTTAGCTATCTCTTTCTTACATTTTCATTTCTTTAATTTTTGTTTCTTTCATCATTTACAGCCAACTGCTCTGTATATTTTCCTTGACCTGTGAACAAACTGGTGTGACAATGATATCTTGATGTCACAATTAATTCTACAATTATTTCTTGTGAGGGTAGGTCACAAGCAATATTGATGAGTTTGCCCCTTATTCTATGTGTGTTCTTGTCTCTGGACACTTAAACATACTTACAATTTAACTAGGATATTTGTAGTTTCACCTCCAGCGAAGAGCTTTTGTGAGCTGAGAACTTCTAGCTTGCTGACATTTTCATTAAAAAGAAATGAACAACAACAACAACAAAACAAACCTCTTAGCTTAAATGGAGACACAATGACTCATCAACAATATTCTGCATCAAGGGCCATTAACATTTTTGGTTTTTGCCCACAGGACCCATTCGCTATTATGACTATGATGGATGTTTTACATACTCTGAGAGTCCTAGAAAAATGATATATATCTGTATGTGACCATATGACTATAAGTACTGATTGAGACAGAGTTGTTCAATAACGTTTTGAATATTTCCCTGATGTTAACATTTTATAAAGAAAGACATATTTCCTATATTTATCCATATGTTTAATATAGGTACAAGTCCTGAAACTCAATTTGTTTATTTTCTTTATTTAACTCAAAATTAAATGCAATTATTATGGACCTAAATCTATAAGTCAATAATTGATTCAACTATTTGGTTAATTTAAGACAAAATCAAAAGTTCACATTGATATATCTACATATTTTAATATTAAAAATATTGAAATCATATATATGTTCAATGTCATTTTTGAAATGTTCAGAGGGTAAAATGGGCTAATATTATTAAATAAGAGAGTATGTGTTTTTTACTTCTATTTCCTTTTCTTATTTATATCTGTCACCACAGAGTTTCCATCCTACATTACTCTTACCAGCTACGTAACTACACTTCAGTCCAAAGCTCCTTCATTCTAATTTTGTGACTTTTCCTTTCTGTACTTGTGTTACTGTGTACAACTTCAATCTTTGTAACTAAATGGGCACTTACTGCTGGATGTTTATATTTTTACTCATCTATCTCATTCATTCTACAGAGTAATAATTCAAACCTTCAACATTTTCCTCAATCATGTTCTTACCAAAATCTAATTATATTCAAAGTTGATTTCACCATCAATTTCTAAAAAGAATTAGATATTATACTGAAGTTCACCATAACTTCAAAACATTGGAATGGGCCAACATTATTCTCATGTTCTTTAAAGACTCTGTGAAAGACCAATCAATCCAATTCTGTTTCATTCAAATTTCTTAATGCCACCTCACCATCTTCACTCAGTAAGTTATTTTTCCCCCTTTAAATAGAGCATATACATTCCCTCTTTACTTGTTTTGTTTTCCTGTAACAGTTTAAATTTGCACATTACTTTCCCATCTTAAGCAACAACAATATTATCTTCCTTTCAAAATTAAGATTCCTGATAAAATATTCATATTTTAATAATTCATAAACATCTCACAAAAAAATGTTCAACTAGATCTACTATGTTTCTTGTTTCTTTTTGTTTGTTTGTTTTGACACGGAGTCTCGCTCTGTCGCCCAGGCTGGAGTGCAGTGGCGCGATCTCGGCTCCTTGCAAGCTCCGCCTCCCAGGTTCACGCCATTCTCCTGCCTCAGTCTCCCAAGTAGCTGGGACTACAGGCGCCCGCCACCTCACCCGGCTAGCTTTTCGTATTTTTTAGTAGAGACGGGGTTTCACCGGGTTAGCCAGGATGGTCTCGATCTCCTGACCTCGTGATCCGCCCTCCTCAGCCTCCCAAAGTGCTGGGATTACAGGCTTGAGCCACCGCGCCCGGCCTTACTATGTTTCTTAAAATGGCTTTTGCTAACATTACCAACGTATTTGCTGCTAAGTTTAACAGAATTTCTTCAGTCCTACTCTTACTTAAAAATCTGTGCCATTAACAAACTTGATCAAAACTGCATTTTTAGTAGACTCTTTCATTAGATGTATACGTAGTATTTCCTGAGTACTTTGTTTAAATATGGTTTCTGTGGTCTGAATATGTTCTCCAAAATTCATAGGTTTAAACTTAATCATCAATGTGAAACAGGTGGGAACTTTAGAAGGTGATTAAGTCATGACTACAGAGACTTCATGAATGGGATTAGCATCTTTGTCATGGAAATTCCTGGGAGCTGTCTCCTTTTTTGTCCTTTCTGCTCACTCTTTCACCATGACAAGACATAATATCTTTGTCCTTTTTCTGCTTTTATCATTTCCACCATATGAGGCTATCTAGATATTGTCATCTATAAGGAACAGGCTTTTACCAGACACTTAACAGCCTGGTGACTTGATCTTGGACTTCCCAGTGTCCAGAACTGTGAGAAAATAAATTTCTGCTCCTTATAAATTACCCAGTCTCAGGTATTTTGGTGTAGAAGCACAATGACCATGGTTTTATAATTTGAATTATATCTCCCCAAAATATGTAGAATTCCTGACACCCAGAAACTGTGAACGTGATTTATTTTGAAATAAGATATTTGCAATTAATCAACTTGAGGTTGTTAGAATGGGTCCCAATGAAATACAGCAGATGTCCTAATAAAAGGGCGGTGATTTAGACACAGACACAGACAAACACAGAGGTAAGACAATGGGAAGAAGGTTATGTTGATGCAGGATATTTCTCTGTCACTTTTGCCAGCTAGAGACACTCAGCTGGCAACGCCCTTGCCCCGCCTCGGCCTGTGGCCCTGGGGCTGGCTCAGATCACACTGCCCTTTCTTTCATATTGAGCAATGGAACAGCTGTTACTGGAGATAGGATGTGGCGACAGTGCTTTTATGGGCTCAGAATTGGGGAGTGTGTACTGATTGTTTTGTGAGTATGCAAAGAAAGGCTAAAGCATAGGCACCACTCAAAAGTGAGTATGGCAGTGTAGAAAACCAAATACGAAAGGGTAGGTATATGTAAAATAAGTGAAGGGTGGAGATCAATCAGAGGAAAGCACACCAAATTAAAAGACAGGTTTTCAATCCAGTCCACAGATCTGTAGCTTGGCTTTCAGGCTTTAAACTGTCTTCGGCTTGGAGGTGGGGTTTCAGCAAGGACCTGCCCCTATCTGCCTAAGCATTTGTCTGCCTCCTGCCACTATCAATGTGACCTTAGGAGTAGAGACAAGACCAAAGCATTTGCAAGGAAAGGAAAATGTCAAGGATTTCTGGCCACAACCAAAAGGTAGGAAAACACAAGGAAGGATGTATTCAAAGTCTCGATAGGACTATGGTCCTGCCAACCCTGATTTGAAACCTACAGTTTTCAGGCATGTAAGACATACTTTCCTGTTGTTTTAAGATATCCAGTTTGTGGTCCTCTGTTCAGGCAGCTTTAGCAAATGAATACAGATGCTGCTTTTTTGTCATCTGTCCTATTTTTCTTCTATTCTTAGTCTTCATATTCCCCACATTACCTTATCAATTACAGTGGCTACAATTATCATCAATACTGGAAAAAATTTTACATGCCATTCAAGGCCTTTAATAATCTAAGCTTTTGTTTTCTGGTTCATTGCTTTTCACTTGTTCCTTATATGCTACATTCCAGTCATGCTTTTCTTTTGCATAGAGATTAAGAGCATGGTATCTTATATAAGAAACCAGCTCTAAAAAGTAGTTGTTTTGGTGAAAATTACCAAACATTTTAAGCCTCAATTTCCAGACCTTCCAAGTTGAAGTTATAAAAACATTCAAGAATGCCACTTTCTAACTATCCTGTCTCTTCTCTTACTTGCTTCTTTCTTTTAGAGAACATATTATCAACTAGTGCTTTCTAATTCTGCGGGTTAGATGTATTGAAAAAAAAATCAAGTCTCTAAATGAGGGCAGAAAAGGTTTATTATGTGACCACCATGCATTCTCTATTTGTTAATCCCTTCTTTATTTAGTCCTTTACTGAGGTCCAGACAAAAACATTAATATGAGAAATAAAGTGCCAACACAAATGGAAATTATAAACGACCTGATTATGTTGGTCACCAGCAATAATGTTTATATGGAAACATTCAAAATACGTTTGATCTAAGATTTAATGATTCCCAATAAATATTAGTGAGTCAAGAAATTGGTATATATCTATTTTGGTACATTTAACATATTTCTACCAAGATGTAATTTAATATTGATAAATAAATATGTCAGTACAGTTTCTAATTTTGATTTTTTTCTCTACATTGTTCAAAAACTGCATATTCTTTATTGATATCTTTGAATTACTCAATTTTTTTGTGTGTTGATGATATTTGTTGTTTATTTTTGCTCTAGTATTTCCTCTCAGTATTGTTAGATTGATAATTAGTTTTTGATGCCTATCACAGAGTTGAGGGATTTGAGTATTGAAATATTTCTAGAATTTTTAGTTGAAGAGTTTATCAGTATATACATATAGAACAAAAAAATGTATTAGAAGAAATAATAAAGTTTACTGGTTCCACCTAGTGGCAATATAAAGCAAGTTAAAAAGTAAAATTATTAGCATTACTAAAATGATATTAAATGATTTACATAAAGGCTTTTTAAAAGTTTACTTGGAAAACTTTTGAGTAAAAGTAGATATTAAATGCTATCCAACTAAATTTAGTTACTCACTAGGGGAATAACCCACTATGTTAATAACTCAAAAAAAATAAATTTTGGATTGCTACATTTTGTTTTCTGGTAAAATAAGTTATTTTCTTATTTTTGAAGAGCTGTCCAAGCAATATAGAACTAACTGAATTATTATCTCCTAATAGTAAACATTTTTGCTTATTTTTTCTACTAATTAAGCATATGTTTTTCTCCACACAGCTATTAAATGCCATTTATTCAGTAGCTGGAACTTAAATTAATAATCCTAAGGATGTTTATAAAGCATGAGAAACAAAATCATATGAATTTAGAAGATAACATGATAGTTCTTATAGATGCATTCATCTTTCATATGAGCTAACAAAATATTTTTAGGATATCTACCACAACCTCAACAATCGTAAGTGATTTCAACAACTAATCACTAGGGCTTTTATTAACAAAAGCCATGTACTTTTTACAAAACAATATTTAAGCAGATGAAATGTTGTTGCCATAATACAAAGCAGTAAATTCAGTTTCCTTTAAAATGTATAATTATTTATGGCATTCTATCCTAATTGTGTTTATCATCATGAAGTATGATGAAAGAATGATATATGAATAAATTATGTTTAACCAATGCAAGTATCAGTGGAACACCTGCCATAGAACCTTATTTTTCTCTCTCTGCATCAATAGCACCTTCAAGTTTCTTATGCAAGCAATTTATATCTTACAACTAGCTTCATTTTTATTCTTTTTAATGTCTGCAAAAATTCAAACTGTACATAGCATTTTTATTACAGCAAAATATTTCTGGTTTAGTTATGACAAACTGAGTTTTATATGATATATGAAAGTATCAGGTCTGTAAACAGAACACATTACTAGGAGAAAAATCACTTAATGCCAGATGTAGTTAACTAAACTTTCAGATATTTTAAAAGGAGAAAATAAAAGGAAATTACAACAGAGTATTATTTTTAGATATAAATAATATGCTACATTAGGCAAAAGAAATAAAACCCATAGTGTGTCAACTTTCAATCTTGTTTGTTTAATTAATTTTACATATAAAAGCAAACAACTTAAAAACTATTCAGTGGTAGCAAATTACTTTATGATTTTTACCTTTGTAGTTTGCTATAGATAAGCTACTCGCTGCCTTATTTAGCTGTCAAAACTGCAAAAAGTTAATGTTGCTATTACTGAACACTGGAAGAGAAATAATTTGTGAAAACAGCATTATCCTTATATTTTCCATAATGTTATATTGAATTACATTAAATCATGAAGAATGCAAGCAAAGACAGGTAATATGTTGTTCAGATTAATAAAAATACTAATCCAATATGCTTAATTCATATATTATCAATTGCTTATATTTCAATATAAATGTATAAATGAAGTTCATTTTTAAATCGTATTGTGTAATATTATTGATGACAAAGAATGCCACAAAATTGTTATACCATTGTTATAAATAAGGATTATGCAATAAGGCTCATATCACAAATACCTGTTACTCCTCCAGAGAGGGAAAAAAACAAAACTTGTGAGAGAACCTATGAAAAGTACCTAGACTTTCAATAATCATTAATGCTTAGAGAAGTTGAATATGTGAGCATACAGCAGTATACAACACACAAAATCCATGTATAATTGCATTTGATAATCTGAAAACTGCCTCTTAAAAAGCTATATCTGATGATACATGAACCACAAACCATGGATTCACCCAAGTGCAAATAAAGTATGATAATACAGTACTTTGAAGATTAATTAATTGAGCATATTGCATTAGATTATACAACGTAGAATGTTTTTATTCCAAGTTGTGATTTGTTAGATGAATGTTTCTGCCTCAAGGCATTTATACCATTCTGTTCTTGTGCCTGAAAAAAAAAGTCTTTCCCCAAAAAACTCATTGGTCTTGCCCCATTATGACCTTCAGGTCTTTACTCAAATATATCATTCTAGTTAGACCTCCTTTGATATCTATATTTAAAATTACACCCTTTTTTTGAAGGTAAATTCAAAAGTAAACAAAAACCTGAGTCTCCCATTATGACCCCAGTATCCTTATCCATTCCGCTTTTTATTTTTCTTCATAACATTAATGACAGTCTGAAACACTGTAGACTTTTTTATATACATTTATGTATGGCTTGCCACCCTCACTGCTATGTAACCTCCATGAAAGGGAGAGATTTTTTTCTTTGAATCCTGGATTTTTAGTGGATAGAACACTACTTAGAACACACAGAGAAAATGGACTGCAGATTTATGTTGACAAATTAAGAGAATCATAAGATGAATAGATGATTAACCTAAGTGTGTACTGTTAATAAGGTCACATTGAGGAGTTAGAGATGACCATTTGGATTACAAAAGAAGGGCACCTTTCATACTGACTAGTGCTCAGGGCGGGTTACACATATAGGTGTCTATGGTGAAACGTCATGTAGGGTTTCTCACAGAAAGTTTTCTTGCTTCTTTTTCCTTCTTTTCCCTATTAAGTGTGGATGTTTTTCAAAGTCTGTACCTAAAACCTCCACACGTTTTCTTTATACTTCAATTTGAAATCTCAGTTTCCACAACTTCCACAAACATCTGCAGGTAGTGATTCCAAGTGATAGTGATCGGATTTCTAGGTTGCAGATCTTTTAGGAGTCACACACATATATGTGCACACACACACACACAAAATTCTATATTTTCCCACATTTTAAATTAATATATGATCACGCCTGTAATCCCAGCACTTTGGGAGGCCAAGATGGGCGGACCACGAAATCAGGAGGTCACGACCATCCTGGCTAACACGGTGAAACCTTGTGTCTACTAAAATTACAAAAAATTAGCTAGGCATGGTGGCACGCACCTGTAGCCCCAGCTACTTGGGAGACTTAGGCAGGAGAATCCCTTGAACCTGGAAGGTGGAGGTTGTAGTGAGCCAAGATCGCACCATTGCACTCCAGTCTGGAGTGAGATTCCACTTCAAAAGCAAAAAAAAAAAAAAAAAAAAAAAAAAAAAGAAAACAAATTTACCTATTTATCTTTTAAAGTATACATTTTAGTGAGTTTCAGCATTTTTAGAACTTTTGATATATTCACCAATTGTGCAACCATCACCATTTTCTATTTTAGAACATTTTCATCACACAGAAAGGAAGTACTTTACCAAGTACCATTTGTTGTCCATTCTCCTTCTCTCAGCTCTTGGCTAATATTAGCTATTGGGAATAATGCTGCTATGAAAAGCCATATACAAATGTTAATATGAATGTATGTTTTCAGATGCTTTCAATGTTATTGGGTATATCGTCCATGCCAATATGTCTATTCAAATATTTTGCAATTTGTTTTTTAAAAAATTCTGCAATTTATTTTTATGATTGAGTAGTAAGATATTCTGGATACTAGATGATTGTCAGATATGATTTGACCTATTATGTGGATTGTCTTCACACTTTTTTGATAGTGTCCTTTGAAACACAAATGAGTTTTAATTTTGAATTCAATTTATATTTTTTCTTTCGTTACTTATGCTTTGGAACCATCTCTGAAAAACTATTTCTTAATCCACGATCACAAATATTTATAATTATTTTGTATTCTAGAAGTTTCATAGTTTCAGTTTGTATATTGAAATCACTGATGGCATGAGGAGGTTTCAAATTTAATCCTTTGCATATGGATATCCAGTTGTACCAGTGTCATTTGTCAGAAAGGCTATTGGCACTACAATATCTTGCTATATTGTAAATCTATCTTGTAAATATTATTTTAAAAAGCAGCTTGCAGCCATAAAAGTTATTGGCAATCGCCACAAAAGAAAACAATCACATAGAGATATCTCTTGATTGAGGCTGCCTCTGTGTACACTATCATCCATGCTACTAGCTCTGGGATCTTAGAAAATAAAACAGTCATTTGACTTATCTATGTTTTCATTGACTAAACATTTTTTATTGAAAATCAAACAGTATTTGATTCCTATAAAGTGTTGGGAATAACTTGAACTTACTCTCTAATAAAGAAATAAAAATGTAAATACAGCAATTCAAAATTCGAGAGAAAAGTTGTAGAAGGGTTTCTGATGTAGCAAGCTTGAACACAAAAAATTTATATATTATTTGATAATTTGCCATTAATATATTGATTTAGGATATACCTTAATAAACTAGAAAAAAGTGTAACATAAAAATAAAATTATGAAAAAAATGTATTTTAAAAGTACATGAATACCTTTAAGATTCCTTTTCTTTCTTTCTCCCTCATTTGATATTAATAAGAATGCTGACAAAAGAATGGGCAAAACAACCACTTTATAGCATAATGAATTAGAAATAGTATAAAATAAAGCAGAGATCGACAAAAGTCAAATTCTGTGAATATCCTCAGCTAATACATTTGATAACTTTAATGAAATTGAACATATGTTAAAAAAGTAAAAACAACCAAATTTTACTCAATAAGAAATGATAATTTGCACATGAAATACTGATGAAAGAAAGTTAGATAATTAGGCAAAGGAAACAAGTAAACACAAAGCTAAATGGGTGAGTGCAGTTTCACAAGTGAAGTTTTGCTTTTTTTCCAACAATTAGGAAGAACCATATAGATATTATCTATTTTTTTCAAGGGCAAGGAAAAGACTTAAAATTACAATTGGTTTTCAAATATAAAAATAAACTGCCATACTAAATTCTGGCAAATACAATGTGAATAAGGAGAAATCCCAGGCACTTAGAGCAAAACAATAAACACCTCAAATAAATGTTAGCTGAGTAATTCAAGTAAGATTCAATTTTAGAAAACATTGCAATATAATCCATTACATTAGCATATTAAATGTATAATTATTTTGATGATTGCTCAGAATAGTTGATAAAATTCAATTTCAGTCCCTGCTTTTTTAAAATTTTATAAAACACTATTTATATAATTTATTTTTTAGGTTGCTTTCAATGTTTAGTCCAAATATTCATATAAACTTATCAGAAATAAGATAGTCATTTGCAAACCAGGATTTTAATAGTATTTTAAAATATTTTTATTTTTTATAACCTGTGGAAAGTAGCAGTCACAAACCAAAATCATTCCATGCATTTTCCAAAATAGCTACATTAAAAAAAAAAAAATAACTATTAGGTCTATATAAAAGCTACCTGATCATTCATAAATAAAAAAAACATAAAGATCATAGACCTCAAATCACTTGTAAGTAGAAAATCGCGATAAAATTATATAAGAACTATTTTGAGCTCCAAATGAGCCTAAACACATACACTAAACAGAAAAGTTACGAGGATTGACTAACCTCTGAAATCTTAGCAAATAATACAAAGACTCTTTAATTAAAATAATGAAATTAGTACTTCTTTAGAGTAACATGCCAACAAAAATTAAGGCAATACTGGAGTTAGAAAATCACTACGTTGCAACTTTCATGAAAATGACTTATTGATTGATTCCTATCATCAATGGATACTCAAACCATTGGTTAAAATGTGAAGAATACCAAGATACTTACATATTCTCCAGTATTTTCTAGTACTTGCTAATTGCAAAGGAAAAACTAACTTTACAATGGAGAAAGAAACCTGAAGACACCACCACAACCTAATATACTTACCTAAAATGAAAAACCTGAATCTGAGTATGAGGAAATATCAGGCAAAGTCAAAGTTCTTACTGAAAAATACTAAATTAACACTAGTATGAACATGTATATACTTGGCAGGACCAGAACAAGTTTTGCCTCTCTGTTTTCTGTTTTACCATAAACTCTTTCTTTTTACAATGTTTCTCATGCACTTTTCAGATCTCAATGTATTACAGTAGTTGTTAGAAATAATACTTTTTCTTCAAATTTTTTCTTATCCGTGTATTTCTTTTTTCTTTTTATATTATATATGTGATCTCAAAGAAAAATTTAGTGTGCAGGTGTTTGCCATTTAACTTTATTTCAAAAATTATTTCTAATTTACATTTGTGAATTCTTACATATCACAAAATACAAGTCATAAGAATACTATCAGATTTTGCTTCTATTTATAATACACTCTAATTTTATTGAATTAAAAATTGAAAGAAAAGAAAAATAAATTGATCAACTGAGCTCATAAAATGCATCATTCTCTTAGATATAAATTTCTATGATGTTAAATCATTGATTCTACAAGTAATTATTTTTCTTTTCTATATTTTTGGTTATGCTATTTTTGTTGCTATTGTTTGAGACAGGGTCTCATTTCATTCTGTTACCCAGGCTGGAGTGCAGTGGTACAATCATGGCTCATGGCAGCCTCAATCTCCTGGGCTCAAGCAGTCCTGTCACTGTACCTTCCCAAATAGCTGGGACCACAACATGCACCTGTGCACCATGCCCATCCAAATTTTTTTTTTTTTTTTTTTTTTTTTGGAGATGGGGTCTCACTAAGTTGCCCAGGCTGATCTCAAACCCCTGGTCTCAAGCAGTCCTCTCACCTCGACCTCCTAAAGTGCTGGGATTATAAGCTTGAGCCACCACATATGGCCAACAAACATTTTTAAGAGGAGAACATGTAATGGAAAAGAGATGTATTATTTCTGTAAATTAAATTTCAGCAAGCTTAAATTAATTAAAAATTTCAAGCACAGCAAACAAACAAAAACCCATATTGCTAGAGCTATGCTATCCTGTGTATTTATTTCTCTTTGGTGGGAGGAGAGCAAGTTGAAAGGAAGGTTGTAAAGCCTCTTGATTTCTATAGAATTAATTAAGCCTTGCTAATGTTAATAAAAGGTTTCCCAGAGTTTTCTGTCAGATATATTTAAATGATTCTGAGCATCAGTAGTCATGATCATATACTGAATTGGCAAATAATGTATAGTACTTAAGCCTCTTGGTCTCTCTGATGGTTAATTTTAAGTGTCAACTTGACTGGGTTAAGGAATACCTAGAAAACTAGTAGAGCATTATTTCCGTGTATCTGTGAGGGTGTTCACGGAGGAGATTCATATGTGAATTGGTGGACTGAGCTGGGGAGATTCACCCTGAATGTGGGTAGTCACCAGCCAATTCCTAGGGGTCCAGATAGAACAAAAAAGAAGAGGAAAGGGGAATTGTTATCTCTGTCTCTTTTGGAGCTGGGAAACCCTTCTCCTACCCTTGAAGATCAGAACTCCAGGCTTTCTGGCCTTTGAACCCTGGAACTCACACCAGTGCCTTCTCCTCCAACTCTTGGTTGGTTCTCAAACCTTGGGCAATGTATTGAGAGTTATACTGTGGGCTTCCCTGATCCTGAGGCTTTTGGATTTAGACTGTACCACACTACTGGCATTCCAGGGTTTCCAGCTTGCAGACAGCCTGCCATGAGACTTCTCAGCCTCCATAATTGCATGAGAAAATTTTCATAATGAATTATCTCTCATATATCTATATCATCTATATCTATATCTATATATATTTCTATCCTTAATCTATTTATTCATCTTGTTTGTTCTGTCTCTCTGGAGAAACTTGACTAATGGAACTCCCAATGTTTCATTCAATTATTACAGTATTCCTTTGAAGTAGAGAAAACGGTTACTGTATTACCTCATGCAAAAAGGATTTTTTAAGTCAGAAAGGTGGAAATGTTTTTCTAAGGTCACTTTAAAAATGAAATGGCTTCCTAGGAAATCCCATTTATTTCTAATTATCTTTTCATTGCATTGCGTCTAAAGTAATCTTAAAATAATTCCTATCAGTTGGGTTTGTATTTCAACACCTTAACATTTCATTTAGGTCCACAGAGTAGAAAGTAACTGAAAAGTGTTAGCTCACAATTTGGATGAGTCAAGGACTTTAAACATCAAGGCTATAATATTCAAAGTCAGCTGAAATAATTATCAATTTTTCTAAGATAATAAGGACTAGGTCTTTCGGAAATTAACTGAAATACGAAAACATACAGAAAAAGCAAGATGAAAGTGAAGCAGATATTTGTTCGTGTTGGTCACCTGGTGGGTAGTAGTGGTTAAACTATCTACCAAGAGGAGTGGAGTATTACTGTACTACTGTAGAATAATACAGTAATAGAAGTCACCAATTTAAATAAGTTACTTTATGCTATACCATTTACATCTTATTTTATTTATTCTTTTTTTTTTTTTTTTTTTTTTTTTTTGAGACGGAG
>NW_022314292.1:35250-41892 GCF_002776525.5 Piliocolobus tephrosceles
CACAGGGGCCCGCTACCACGCCCGGCTAGTTTTTTGTATTTTTTAGTAGAGACGGGGTTTCACCGTGTTAGCCAGGATGGTCTCGATCTCCTGACCTCATGATCCGCCCGTCTCGGCCTCCCAAAGTGCTGGGATTACAGGCTTCAGCCACCGCGCCCGGCCTTATTTTATTTATTCTAAGAAACTTCTATTAGCTAAGTTTGTTCATTCTATTTTATAAATTAGATGCATTTAAATATGTATATGTGTGTATAGTCTGCTTCATTTATATCATTTTTGCAAGCTGTCTTAGTAGATTGGCTTTCATCAGAGTTGTTTTATTGAAGGTATCAATGAGAAGGACTGGGGGCGGAGAGTGAAATAGGCAATAATTTGCTTTCTCTAGTCTCAGCACATTTTGTCAGTTCTAAAAAGGGCACCACGGGTAACTTAAACTTGGTAAACAGGTGAAGTTTAAGCTATTGTATTAATTTTAATTTATATATATTTATATCTTAAAACTTGGGCTCATAACATTAATGAGCAAAAGTAGAGGCTGTTTTATTTTTATTTTTTTGAGATGGAGTCTTTCTCTTTGCCCAGGCTGGGGTGCAGTGGTGCACTCTTAGTTCACTGCAACCTCTGCCTCCCGGGTTCAAGTGATTCTCCTGCCTCAGCCTCCTGAGTAGCTGGGATTACAGGCCTGTGCCACCACAACCTGCTAATTTTTGTATTTTTAGTAGAGACGGAGTTTCACCATGTTGGCCAGGCTGGTCTCAAACTCCTAACCTCAAGTTGTCCTCACGTCTCGGCCTCCCCAAGTGCTGGGATTACGGACTTGAACCACCACACCTGGCCCAAGAGCTATTCGTTTTTAAAGGATGTACCTCTATTCATCTATTCATGAAATATATAAACCTAGAACTGCAAACATATTTCAAGAAAAGAAAACATCATGAAGTAAGGAAAAATTTTATAGGCAACAGTGATTTTTTTTTTCTTTCTGAAATCCTTTTACTTTGGGTGATCCAAGATATGGATGTTATTTTTGTGTTTTTATACATTAAAACCATCATGTATTCACTTGTAACATATTACGATTTTGAGTGTTTTTTATGTAAATACAGTCAATTCTGACTTCCAAAGCTGTGTTACTACTTTAAATATCTTCATGACAGAGAATATATTCTCACTTATATTGCATTGAAATAACTGCTGAAATTTAGGACCATATATTCTATCATAACATTTCACATATTAAGTTGCTTATGCTTGTTTTCAGTATACTTTTTAAAGAAAATGATACATTTTAAACTTTTAACATAGATGGTACAGTGATTTGCTTTCTCTTAGTACCCATTCTGATTGACATTCTCAAAGAGTCCTTCTCAAATCATTTAAAGATTTTCTTTAACCTCATCTGCGAGTATTGTACAGTTTGTATTTTGTGATCACTGACTGTATGCCACTGTTTGGGCTCTCCAAGAAGCAAGTGAGAGGCGTAACATACAGGAGGTTGATTAGAGAGTCAATTTAGGATTTCTCTTTCTGAGGACAGCAAAGGAAAGACTCAGGATTGGCCAGAGATTGGATGTGAACTGTGAAAAGGTCTCACAAAAGCCCTCAACTTGCCTCTATGTTCTGCAGCTGGAATGGTTTTTTACAGCTGTTTTGAATTGAAACATGGAGGCCGGGCTCTTTCACTCCTGTATTAAGGAGTGATTGGATATAGGTTACTTCAGGAAGAGGATACCAGCTACACTGTAAAAGCTCCTTTTATTTCCGTAACATATGGTGCTGTAATCTCAAGGTCAAAATCTTTTTTTTTTTTTTTTTTTTTTTTTTTTTATGCTTGAGAAATGAGAAATTTAAGAAAGGAGGGAATGGTGAAAGTTTTATAAAACTACATGTAATTCATTACAATGACCTTTAAATATTAATAGCATATTAAGGCATGTGGTATAATTTATCGTTTTACATGTGTAAAGATTTCATTCTCACTTTCACTAAGGCCACAGCCTTGAAAAAAAAATAAACAGGTACAAAGTACCAAGGTAACTGATTCAAAAGGAAGGTGCTACAATGTTCAGGGTAGAGTGGGAAACTGACATGTTCACCTTTCTCTTGGCTATAGAAAGATGGTTGCTGAAGATTTGAGAAAAGTGCACTTAAGTTAAACAGTCATGACTATATTGTTACCACCTTTCAAGGGAACTGTGACATGATGTCACTGCTTCATTCCCAGACTGGAGAGAAAAAACACATGGAGACTTCAGGAATGAGAATATAAAGATTTACAAATAGAAGCATAACTCCTCTGTTATGATGAATAAAGAGGAACGTTTATGCTTGGAGCTTTTGGCCCTATGCCAGAGAAAAGGAAAGTAGTTGAATAGATAGCAAATGACAACTTGTCAAAGTTAGGACATTATGGTGGCTCATACCTGTAATCCCAGCACTTTAGGAAGCTGAAGCAGGCAGATCCCTTGAGTCCAGAAGTTTGAGACCAGCCTAGACAATATGGTGAAATCCTATCTCTACAAAAAGAAAGAAAAAAAAAAAAAAAAAATTCTGGGCATGGTGGTGCACCCGTGTAGTCCTAGATGCTGGGGAGGCTGAGGTGGGAGGATCCCTTGAGCCCAGGACATGGAGATCTCAATGAACTGAGATTGCACCACTGCCCGCCATCCTGGTTGACAGGGCAAGACTTTGTCTCAACCACAACAACAACAAAAAGGTAGGACAAACTTCTGTTTTCCAAACATCAGGTATAATTTCAAATGCAAGGAGTCATTTAGAGGTATGCATAAATTAATTTCACTGAAGAGGACTAACTGGAGGACAAAGGGATGTAAACACCATATATTTTTGTGGGACAAATCACTGAACCCTGTGACTGAAAGAATTGCCATGCATACTCACTTTGCATCTCTATCATTTACTTACTTTCAAACAAGATAAAAACTTTTAAAAAGTACTTTTTGGTACCTGCATGTCGCTCGTATGGTTGACCAGCATGAAGGCAATTGGGTGTTCCTAAGAATAATTCCAAGAACATTGCTAAATTTTCTAAGTGTAATTCATTGGTTTATTTCAATTATTATGATTATCCAGCATTTATGAATATTCTTTTCATAGGTGAAGTTATCAATGCAGCTTGTCAAAGGGAAATAATTAACCCAAAGATTCATCAATCAACCAGAAAATTGGTGAAAGTTTTAAATTTCAAATTTTCCTAGATTAAAAATAAAAGCTCTGTAAATATATCCAAGACATTTTTAAAGGGCAAAAAAGTGGGATCCAGCCTCACTTAGAGAAAGTTCCATGTTGCAAATCTTAGGTTTAATCTGGTGAATAAATGATTCATTATCTCCCCTCAACTTGCAGAGTAGAGAGAATTTAAATGGCGCTTACATATGATAATTTTTACTGGCCTTTCTTCCACCACGAACTGCACCAAGATATCACCTGTCTTCAAAGAAACCACCAAACCTTCCAAACCAAATACAACATATTTTACTTAAAATGGTAGGATAAGGAAAAGAATATTTGTTGTGTACAAAATAAGTGTCAGTCAAAATGTAAAAGCCATTAAATTTAACCTGCTTTAACTCTGCAACTGCTTATAAATACCTTCTCTTAGAAATAAACACATAGATGTGGACAAAGGGACCATAATCTCCAGACAGACTGATGGATTCTTCTCCCTCCTTGTCAATCCTGTGACACCATTTTTGCCAGCTTAGCAAAATTGTTTTTCAGTGTCACTCATTTTACACATAGCTTAAGAAGGTAATCCTCAACATCTTTTTTTTTTTTTTTTTTTTTTTTTTTTCTGAGCAAGAGGTGAGGTAAGAAGCGGATTATACATAGAAAATAATAATGTTTATATACCAGGCTGTGGAAAACTGAAATACTTTCTTACACACATCAAGGAACCAGCCCAGGGCCTGCAGAGATGGGAAAACTAAGGAGATTGGTATCTTGGCACATAAGTAACCTGTTTAAAGAGTAACAGAAATAGACAATCTCTGGAGTTTTAAATTAAATAATTATTTTGAGGGGAGGCCAAAAATAGCTAATCCTGCAGATAGGGAAACTCAAGGTAATTCATGACTGTCTTTACATGATTTATAATTGATGGTTTCCAAAGAGATGTTAATTTGAATAGCTCAAAATGGGACCCCAAAATTGTTCTTTATTTTAGCACTATTTGTTATATATCTTCAGATGTTGCTATAATACAAGCCTTTATCAGGTGACAAAAATATAGGAGTTGTAAAATGCATAGATAACTATTTTTTAAAATAGCAAGGAATGTTACGTTGCAACTTTTATAATTTTACATATACACATTAACTTATGTTTATGTGAACATTAGCTTATTAAATTGCTCTCACATAAAAATGTATAAATAAGCTTAAAGTCATTTGCTAAAATAATTAGTAACATTTGGACATTTAATATATTTTATTGAATATTCATAAAATTAGAATGAGAACTCTTTAAAAATTATGTGTTCATCAACTAGCTAATAAAAATACTTTTTTAAATAAAAGAGATAAGGCCAGTGGGAACTCAGAGATCATGAGGGGAAAGACACATACCTTAACTTAAAAAGCAATGTATATGAAAGTATAAAACATATAACCAACAGGGTTCTTTTGTTTTGTTTTTAAGTAGTAAATGGCTAAATGAATTATCCCAGTTTCCATGTTAACATATCACATCCTCATCTTCTGTTTACAGTGGTAATTTAGCGCAAATCTAATACTAGAATTAATAATCAGCAACTAATAAACATATTATTTCTGAGGCATGACATTTTGAGACTCTAAAAGGCAATTTTGTATAAAAATAAATATAACAACACCAAGAGTTTACAAGGACACAATTATGTCGGAAGTTAAATGGCTACTAAAGAAGGGTCCTATTTTAGATAGCCCTCAAATTGAAACCAAGAAAATAATGTCACTTTTTCCTCCAGTGGCAAAAGTGAAGGTCAACCTTAAATCTTTCACAGAAAGATCGTGAAGCTCTGGGGCATATAAATTCCTGTTCCCTGTTTTCAACAAGGCCTGACTACAATTTTTCCCTTTTCTACTGGATTTGCACATAGATTTCGTATTATGATTTCCACTTTTAAAATGAACTAATCATAACTAAAACAGAAGTTACTAACTGAAAATATCATGGTGAATTACTAAATGTTATTTAGTAATAATTACTAAACTTAAAATGTGGAACTTTGGGCCAACATAAGATAAGGGTAGCTTCAGCAAACTTCAGGTTTTGGAAAATTAAAATATTGATATTTCTTTCAGGACTTCGACCATATTTTTGATCCCTTGTTATTTTGACCTCATGCCCATCAACAATGGATATTTAAGGGAGTCAGAATATGAGAACATTAATATTCTCACTTTCTAAAGTTACTGTAAGAAAAATAAGAGAGGTTACAATATCAACAAAGACATGCAGTTTTATAAACATATCTTTATTCACCTATTCTAGATGGCCAAGCATTTATGTTTATATATAATATGTGTGTGTGTGTGTGTGTGTGCGTGTGTATATATATATATTTTAAACTAAATTACCCCCAGTTGAAATGTTGAAATTCAGGGCATATGTTTAAAATTAAATGTGTTATACAAATCAGAATGAAAATATTATAGCATTTAAGAACTACAGACAGGCATTCCCATCTCCAATTACTTTGCATACTTGACCAATAAGAATTTGTCCTCAGGGGGGTGGAGCAAGATGGCCGAATAGGAATAGCTTCAGTCTCCATCTCCCAGCGCAGCGACACAGAAGACCGGTGATTTCTGCATTTTCAACTGAGATACTGGGGTCATCTCACTCGGGAGTGCCGGACAATCGGTGCTGGTCAGCTGCTGCAGCCCGACCAGCGAGAGTTGAAGCAGGGCGAGGCATCGCCTCACCTGGGAAGCGTGAGGGGGAAGGGAGTCCCTTTTCCTAGCCAGGGGAACTGAGACACACAACACCTGGAAAATCGGGTAACTCCCACCCCAATACTGCGCTGTAACACCGGCACACGGGAGATTATATCCCACAGCTGGCCGGGAGGGTCCCACGCCCAGGGAGCCTCCCTCCTTGCTAACACAGCAGTCTGCCGCAATCTAACCGCAAGGCAGCAGCGAGGCTGGGGGAAGGGCACCTGCCATCGCTGAGGCTTAAGTAGGTAAATAAAGCCACTGGGAAGCTCGAACTGGGTGGAGCTCACAGCAGCTCAAGGAAACCTGCCTGTCTCTGTATACTCCGCCTCTGGGGACAGGGCTCAGCTAAAGGAAAGGAAGCCTGTGCAGACGTGAACGACTCTGTCTGACAGCTTTGAAGAGAGCAGTGGATCTCCCAACATGGAGGTTGAGATCTGAGAAGGGGCAGTCTGCCTGCTCAAGTGGGTCCCTGACCCCTGAGTAGCCTAACTGGGAGACATCCCCCACTAGGGGCAGTCTGACACCCACACCTCACAGGGTGGAGTACACCCCTGAGAGGAAGCCTCCAAAGCAAGAATCAGACAGGTGCACTCGCCGTTCAGCAATATCCTATCTTCTGCAACCTCTGCTGCTAATACCCAGGCAAACAGCGTCTGGAGTGGACCTCAAGCAATCTCCAACAGACCTATAGCTGAGGGTC
>NW_022314293.1:0-2827 GCF_002776525.5 Piliocolobus tephrosceles
ACTCCCAGACTGTTGGATGCTAGTCAGGAAAAGAAACGAACGTTTCTGTAGGACTTATCATGTGCTCCAGAACTTTTCAGCCTCCTGCTTGACTTCTTGCAACAATCCTGCAAGGCAAGTGGATAGCTGCTGTTTTAAAGAGAGGAAACTGAAGCTCAAAGTCCAAATTCCCAAAGGGAGGACCTGAAAAAGGGGGCCAGTCTCACCCCATAATTCTGTGTCCTTCCAGAAGGAAGCCAGCCTGGTAGCTCTCTATTTCCAGAGCTCTGCTTCTTTCACCTTCCTGTCTCCCACTCTGACTGCGGGGGCGCTTACACACAGGGGCCAGCAGGAAACAGAGACAAAGGGGTGAAGGTGTAAGAACAGGAGCAGAGAGGAAAACTTGGCACAACCTGGATGTGAGAAGGATTGGCGTTGTCAGGGACGCCAGGGCTGGTACCAAGAAGAACAGAGAAGGAGGTGAAATATTGCCTTGTCCTTTCCCCAGTTCCAGAAGGGCCTGCCTGCCTCCATTCCTAGAGTCCATTGATTAACTCAACAGTGATTTGTTAAGCATCTGCTGTGTCCCCAGTACTTTAATGGGCCCTGGGAATACAGCAGCCATCAAGCAAAACGCCCTCCCCCACGGAGTTTACATATCATGTTATCATGTTGTGTATGCAGTCTTCTGTGATTTGCTTCTTTTCATTCAACATGATGCTGCTTTGGTTCACCCATGTGAAAGAGTCCAGCTGTAACTCTTTTGTCTTTATGCTGTGGAATATTCCATTTTATGAGTATACTATTTATTATTTGTTTATGCATTCTCCTTTCAATAGGTAGTTAGGTTGGTTTCAGGTCTTTGCTATTTTGGCAAGTTCAACCGTGGTTAGTCTTTGTATATGTGCCTCCTGGCATACATGTACTAAATTTTCTCTTGGGTATACACTTAGAGATATAGGGAATACATCAAATAGATTTGCTGGGTATGCCAGAATTCAACTTTAACAGATAATGCCAAATTGTTTTCCAGTTTCCCCCAGCAATGTGTTTGAGACCCTGTTGATATTCAACATTTGGTATTGTCATACCTCTTGGATTTGTTAGTTACATGTGTGTAAACTGGCATTTCATGGTGATAAAATGCCCCTTCATGATTATTGGTGAGGTGAGTATCTAGTTACAGACTTATTAGTTAAAGGTGTTTCTTGTTCCATGAAATGCTTCTTTGCGACTTTTGCCCATTTTTCTATTTTTTTCTTATTTTAGAAGTGCTTTACATATTTTTAAAAACTAATCTTTTGTTAGCTGTGTTTCAAATATTTTCTCCAAGTTTGTAGCTTGTATTTTTACATTTGTGCGGAAATTCTTATTTTTTCTTTTTTCTTTTACTTTAAGTTCCAGGATACACATGCAGAACATGCAGGTTTGTTACATAGGTATAGGTGTGCCATGGTGGTTTGCAATCAACCCATCATCTAGGTTTTAAGCCCCACATACATTGGCTGTTTGTCCTGATGCCTCACCCCCCCAACCCCCGACAGACCCCAGAGTGTGTTGTTCCCCTCCCTGTATCCATGTGTTCTCATTGTTCAACTCCCACTTATGAGTGAGAACCTGTGGTGTTTGATTTTCTGTTTCTGTGTCAGTTTGCTGAGGATGATGGCTTCCAGCTTCATCCATGTCCCTGCAAAGGACGTGATCTCATTCCTTTCTATGGCTGCATAGTATTCCATGGTGTATATGTACCACATGTTCTTTATCCAGTCTGTCATTGATGGGCATTTGTGTTGGTTCCATGTCTTTGCTATTGTAAATACTGCTGCAATAAACATACATGTGCATGTTTCTTTATAGCAGAATGATTTATATTCCTTTGGGTATATACCCAGTGATGGGATTGCTGGGCAAAATGGTATTTCTGGTTCTAGATCCTTGAGGAATCGCCACACTGTACTCCACAGTGGTTGAACTAATTTACATCCCCCAAAACAGTGTAAAAGCATTCCTATTTCTCCACAGCCTCACCAGCATCTATTGTTTCTTGACATTTTAATAATTGCCATTCTGACTGGCATGAGATAGTATCTCATTGTGGTTTTGATTTGCATTTCTCTAATGATCAGTGATGTTGAGCTTTTTTTCGTGTTTGTTGGCCATATAAATGTCTTCTTTTGAGAGGTGCTGGTTCATATCCTTTGCCCACTTTTTGATGGGGTTGTTATATTCTTGTAAATTTGTTTAAGTTTCTTATGAATGCTGGATATTAGACCTTTGTTCGATGCCTGGTTCACAAAATTTTTCTCCCATTCTGTAGGTTGCCTGTTCACTCTGATGATAGTTTATTTTGTTGTGCAGAAGCTCTTTAGCTTAATTAGATCCCATTGGTCAATTTTAGCTTTCATTGCAATTGCTTTTGGTGTTTTCATCATGAGATTTTTGCCCATTTCTATGTCCTGAATGGCATTGCCTAGATTTTCTTCAAGGGTTTTTATGGTTTTCAGTCTTACATTTAAGTCTGTAATCCATCCTGAGTTATTTTTTGTATAAGGTGTAAGGAAGGGGCCCAGTTTCAGTTTTCTGCATATGGCTAGCCAATTTTCCCAGCACCATTTATGAAATAGTGAATCCTTTCCTCATTGCTTGTTTTTGTCATGTTTGTCAAAGATCAGATGGTTGTAGATGTATGGCATTATTTCTGAGGTGCCTGTTCTGCTCCATTTGTTTATATGTCTATTTTGGTACCAGTACCATGCTGTTTTGATTACTGTAGCCTTGTAGTATTGTTTGAAGTCAGGTAGCGTGATGTCTCCAGCTTTGCTCAGTATGATATTGGCTGTGAGTTTGT
>NW_022314294.1:0-538 GCF_002776525.5 Piliocolobus tephrosceles
GTGACAATGGGAGACAGAAGTGCGTGATACTACCAGGTAACACAGACTGGCGGGAACTCTGGGTTTGGTCATATCAAAGTAAAAAAGAAATTATGGTTAAATTCCCAAAAAGCAATCCCTTAAGCCAAGTACTTTTACAATATACACATTGAAGACTATGCATTGTCCTCTAAGTACTATTTTAGCTGCAATGCATTTTGATGTATTTTTCCTATATCTAGTTCAAAATGTACTTATTTTTCATTATTATTTCTTCTTTGACCTATGGGTTATTTACAAGCACATTTCTTAGTTTCCAAACATATGAAGATTTTTCAGTTATCATTTAAAATTGAGATCTAGATTACATTGTTACATATGACCTTTACTTGCATTTTTCAAGCCTCATCAAGGAGAAATATATTTCAAATCAGCATAAGGAATGAAGGGGAAAAGCTGGAATCCTCTTTGGCAAGTTGGGGGAGGGGGCTGGAAGGAAGGTGGAAAGGTTCACATGAATAGTGTTTCTTCTCTCTTAATACTAAATGAGAACTACAGC
>NW_022314294.1:548-4610 GCF_002776525.5 Piliocolobus tephrosceles
TTGAGATGAAGAACATTTCCTGCACCCGTGAAGACTCCCTGGGCTCCCCTCCCACCCAATGCCCACTCCTAGAGGTGGCTCCTGTTCTGTTGTTACCCTCATAGGTTAATATTGCCCCTTCTGGAACTTCCATGTCTGGTTTTGTCCCTCCGCGTGGTGCCTGAGACTCATCCATGTGTGTGCTCCCCACCTGTCTAGTTTTGTGTTACTGTGAGTCTTCCACTGTGTGCAAGCATCACCTTCTCTATCCTTTTCTGATTTCATTACATTTGCTTCCCCCAACAACTTTGTAAAAATGTTTAAAAGCATTTTGCAAGACATGTGTTTGTCCTTTAATGAAAGCAAGCTGAGGGAAGGCCAGAGGTGGCTGGGCACCATGGCTCACGCCTGTAATCTTAGCACTTTGGGAGGTTGAGGTGGGAGAATTCCTTGAGGCCAGGAGTTCCAGACCAGCCTGGGCAACATAGTGAAATCCTGTCTCTACAGAAAGATTTTAGAAATTGGCCAGGTGCTATAGTCCCAGCTATTCAGGAGGCTGAGGCAGGAGGATCGCTTGAGCCTCTTTAAAGGTCAAAAATTTCTACAAGGATCTTCCCTGTATTGTTTTTGTAATAAGTTAAATCCAAAACAACCTAAATGTCTATCAGTAGAATATTGGCTAAATAAATCACCACGTATTACATAACCTTCTTTAAACAATGAATCGTTTCTCCAAATATTGAAATCTGAAAATGTCTTGGATGTATTTTTTCATTCATTCAACAAATATTGAGCTTCTACTGTGATGTGACCATGTGCCAGCCACTGTTACAGACAAGAGCTATAACAGCAAGTACAATAAACAGAAATCTCTGCCCTCACAGAGCTTACTTTCCAACGATAAAGTGAAATGGATGTCAGAAGAAATGCACAGTGTAATCAAATTTACAAAACACACACTCTCTCTCCACACTTACTAATATGTGTAAAGAAAAACATCTAGAGGAATACACAGTAAACCACAAGCAGTGGTTATTTCTGAGGCTCATCTATCTGACTGCAGAGACAGCAGCTGCTGGTGAGGTCCTCAGGGGTTAGTATCCCACTCTGGGAGATTCTAACAGTCTTATGAACAGAAATATTCAGTCCAGCTCCACTTGCCAAGAAAAGAGATGGGAACATTTGTATGTTGATCCTGTTCAAAATAGCAGATAATACTTCTTGATTTGTTGTTACGTTTTTGGTGACTTAAGAAGCATCCCATGATGTTTAGTGTAACATTTACTCTATTATTCTTTTCTCCCATGGACTAAAGCTGAATTGGAGAAACGAGAGGGCAGGAGGAGTTAGCTGAGTGGAGGTCAGTCTTAGATGCAGGATAACGCAGTAAAATGAAAATGTTTAAATAATGACGTGCCTAGGGGAGGAAGGAACAGGAAAGTTCTTGCACAAACTTACTGTTAATTAATTTCCCATCTTCAAAGACTCACTCACTGGGCTTTCGGCTTTCATGTCTTTCTTTCTTTGTGAGATGGAGTCTCACTCTCATTGCCCAGGCTGGAGTGCAATGGCACAATCTCAGCTCATTGCAACCTCCACCTCTGGGGTTCCAGCCAATCTCCTGTGTCAGCCTCCTGAGTAGCTGGGATTATAGGTGTGTACCACCATGCCCACCTAATTTTTTTTTTTTTTTTTTGTATTTTTAGTAGAGACAGGGTTTTACCATGTTGATCAGGCTGGTCTTGACCTGACCTCAGATGATCCACCCACCTCGGCCTCCCGAAGTGCTGGGATTTATAGGCATAAGCCACCGCACCCAGCCCTTCCATGTCTTTCAATATGCATAGTCTAATCATCTAATTTAGCTGCAAATTATTTTAGCAGAGACAACCAGGTACATCCTAAGATTAAGTTTTACAACAGTCTTTCAATACAATGGCATGCTTGCTGCAGTCCAGGGGAGAAAGATATTGTTACTGCAGAGAGATGCACATTGTTTCTTCTATTTGCTATGTTTATGTGTACAGTATATGTATGAAGTATAGCTACACATCTTTCTCATATAGGAAGACAAGCATGACTAAAGGGGAATTGTGAGACCATCAGACAATTCCAGGAAAAGCTGGGAACACACCTAGATCAGGAGTGACAGATTAGCACAGGTGCTCATGTACAAGACCAGGTAGAAAAACGTCTAGCAGGTTGCAAGATGGGGATGGCCAGGGATGCCTACAAGAGGGCTTGATAAATGACTTCATGGTGGTTGTGGACTCTGAGGGTGTTGGAGATGTTCAGTTAACACAGACACCAGGCCACTGGCCAGAAACATTTACCTTGGAGGACTCTGGCTCTTCATCCACAAGTCTGCATGGCAAAGAGCAAATCAGATTGAAAAGGTGGAGGACATCCCTATGGAAAAAAAAAAGACATAGAAGAAAATAGAGCTGATCTGACATGATAAAGCTGAAAGGAAAATTCAAAATTCAACATCCTGTTTTCTCAATCGAATACCTGGGCGTCCCAAGTCAAATGACTTGAATTTCACTTTCAAATTTCTATATAAGCATATGTAACAATAAAATCAAACAGGATAAGCCAGCAGTTTGACCACCAGCATCTTGATCCACAAATCCCAACAAAAATAATCAAAGACACAGTAAAAATCTTGTAGTCGGGTATCATCTACAGGCTTAGACTTTGAAGAATTTCTACTGAGAGAGTGAGAGAACATGGAAAGAAAATACAGGACTTTCCCCTAATTCCCTTCCAGAGAAAATGGAGATATGGGAATCCCTCCACTAATGTCCCCCACCCTAGAGGCCCAGGGCTGGGGAGGAGCAGGGGAAGATCCAGGGCATTCTGGCAAAGGATCGGGAACAAGAAGATTCGACATCAGAGGAGGCCAAGGGCTCCAGGCACAAAGGACAGCAGTGACATGTGGGAGGGCAGGAAGAGCCACAGTGTGCATCTCAACAGGAGGAGGGGCACGCAAACATAGGCTCAGTGAGAGCTGTTTCTGCGTTCGAGGCTCACCAAGCAGAGAAGACACTGGGCACAGGCGAATTTCCCCACTAAGCACTTGCCCTTCTCTACTCTACCTGAGCTTCTGATCCTCCCAATATGTAATATAAATGCACCTTCAAGAGCCTTCCATCGCATTTAAGTCATGAGATCTGAAGCATTGTCAGGCAAAAGCAGTGGGTCTCAGCAGAATCCAGACACTGACCCTGGGCAAACGTCGGGCCCTGCCACACCTGGATCTGCTTTAGCAAGAGAAGGTGACAGACAAAGTCATGCCCTGCTTGATGCAAATAGCTCATAATACAAAGGGAACGGGAAACTGCACTCAAGAGAGGACCAGCATTTCTAAATTCATGACTGGAAACAAGAGCTTGACACTGACAGCATCTACCTTAAAATTCAATAAAAGAAGAAAGCAGGGCCCAGTTGCACATGCTGTAATCCCAGCACTTTGGGAGGCTGAGGCAGGCGGATCACCTAAGATCAGGAGTTCAAGACCAGCCTGGCCAACATGGTGAAACCCTATCTCTACAAAAAATTAGCCAGGTGTGGTGTTGCACTCCTGTACTCCCAGCTATTTGGGAGGCTGAGGCAGGAGAATTGCTTGAACCCGGGGGGCAGAGGCTGCAGTGAGCCAAGGTCACGCCGCTGCACTTCAGCCTGGGCAACAGAGAGAGAGTCTGTCTCAAAAAAAGGAAATAAATAGATACATAAATAGATAAAATAAGAAAACATAAATGGAGGATGACAATTTAAAATAAATTAAAAATAATATAAGCGATCTAATAACCTGTGAAACATACTTTAAAGCAGAACTCAAAAGAAAAATAAATAAGGGCATATCTAGGGCAGGTCTCCAAATGTAGATGAAATAAACTACGTCAAAGTAGGATTTCAATTCAGTAGGCAAAGAATTGTTCTAGTAATAAATAGTGCTGGCATGATCTGCTGACTGCCTGGGAGAGCAAGACCCACACCTCACATCAGATTAAATAAAGACAGGCGGATCAAACACCTGCATGTATGTACATAAAATAGATAAACACTTTTAATAGCATATTT
>NW_022314296.1:0-4223 GCF_002776525.5 Piliocolobus tephrosceles
GGGTTTCAACATGTTGGCCAGGCTGGTCTCGAACTCCTGACCTCAGGTGATCCACCCAACCCGGCCTCCCAAAGTGCTGGGATTAGAGGCATGAGCCACTGCACCCAGTGACATTCCCTTTAAAGCTACAAGAAGGCTCAATATAATTAAGAAACAATAAAACCACCTTCTCAGACTCCAAAACCACAAGAAGTGTGAACTTTGCTTTTCTGGATTTTAATCTCAAACTCTCTTTGGTACAAGGATGTGGTGTTGAGCTAGGGCTTACTGGGTGCAAGCTCCCTGCCAAGGGTGGTTCGGACCAAAGTGTTTCTACCTTAGGAGCTGGTCTAGTAATTGGTGATTGGTTTTGTGATGTAAATATAAGATTTTTTTATTTATTTGCTTAGTTATTTATTTGTCGAGACAGGGTCTTGCTCTGACACCCAAACTGGAGTGAAGTGGCGCCATCACAGCTCACTGCAGCCTTGATCTCCTGGGCTCAAGCGATCCTCACACCTCAGCCTCCTGAGCAGCTGGGACCACAGACGTGCTACCATGCCCAGCTAACTTTCTTTTAATATTTTTTTGTAGAAATGGGGTCTCACCATGTTGCCCAGGCTGGTCTCGAGCTCCTGGGCCTCCCAAAGTACTGGGATTATAGGCATGAGCCACCATGCCTAGTGAGATTTTATTCTTTTCTTTTCTTTTCTTTTTGAGACGGAGTCTTGCTCTGTCGCCAGGCTGGAGTGCAGTGATGTGATCACAGCTCACTGCAACCTCTGCCTCCTGTGTTCAAGAGACAGTCCTGCCTCAGCCCCCAAGTAGCTAGGACTATAGGTGCGCACCACCACACCCAGCTAATTTTTGTATTTTTAGTAGAGTCAGGGTTTCACCATGTTGGCCATTATGGTCTCTTAACTCCTGACCTTGTGATCAACCCACCTCAGCCTCCCAAAGTGCTGGGATTACAGGTGTAAGCCACTGCTCCTGGCCTTTATTGCTTACTTTCAAAAACAACTTTCTTCTTTTTTTTTTTTTTTTTGAGATGGAGTCTCGCTCAGTCACCCAAGCTGGAGTGCAGTGGTGGCATCTTGGCCCGTTGCAACCTCCGCCTCCTGGGTTTGTGATTCTCCTGCTTCAGCTTCCAAGTAACTGGGACTACAGGTGCGTGCCACCACGCCCAATTTTTGTATTTTTAGTAGAGATGGGGCTTCATCATATGGTCAGGCTGGTCTTAAACTCCTGACCTCATGATCTCCCCGCCTTAGCCTCCCAAAGTGCTGGGATTACAGGCGTGAGCTACTGCCTCAGCATTTTTTTTTTTTTTTCTGGCTGAGTGTCACTCTGTTGCCCAGCCTGGAGTGCAGTGGTACGATCTCGGTTCACTACAACCTCTGCCTCCTGAGTTCCCGGGTTCAAGCAATTCTCATGCTTCAGTCTCTCAAGTAGCTGGGACTGCAGGCATGCACCACCACACCCAGCGAACTTTTCTATTTTTTACAGAGAGGGGGTTTCACCATGTTGGCCAGGCTGGTCTTGAACTCCTGACCTCAAGTGATCTACCCACCTGGGCCTCCCAAAGTACTGGAATTACAGGCGTGAGCCACCATGCCCGGCCCTCGAAAAAATCTTCACTCTTAAAATTATGAGAATATAACATTTAAGAAAAGGAATAGAGAAGTGAATTTAAGAGGTGCAATATTGGGCTGGGCTCGGTCGGTGGCTCACTCCTGTAATCCTAACAATTTGGGAGGCCAAGGTGGGCAGATTGCCTGAGCTCAGGAGTTCAAGACCAGCTTCAGTAACACGGTGAAACCCCATCTCTACTAAAATACAAAAAAAAAGGCCGGGTGCTGTGGCTCACGCCTGTAATCCCAGCACTCTGGGAGGCCAAGGAGGGTGGATCACCTGAGGTTGGGAGTTCAAGACCAGCCTAGCCAACGTGGAGAAACCTCTTCTCTATAAAAATCAAAATTAGCTGGGCATGGTGGCACATGCCTGTAATCGCAGCTACTTGGGAGGCTGAGGCAGGAGAACTGCTTGAACCCGGGTGGCAGAGGTTGTGGTGAGCTGAGATCGTGCCATTGCACTCCAGCCTGAACAAGAAGAATGAAACTCCATCTCAAAAAAAAAAAAAAAAAAAATTAGCCAGGCGTGGGTGTACGCCTGTAGTTCCAGCTACTCGGGAGGCTGAGGCAGAATTGCTTGAACCTCAGAGGCGGAGGCTGCACTGAGCTGAGATTGTGCCATGGCACTCCAGCCTGGGCAACAAGAGTGGACCTCCATCTCAAAAAAAAAAAAGAAGTGTAATACTGGCCAGGCACGGTGGCTCACGCCTGTAATCCCAGCACTTTTCGAGGCTGAGGCAGGCGGATCATGAGGTCAAGAGATCGACACCATCCTGGCCAACACGGTGAAACCCTGTCTCTACTAAAAGTACAAAAAGTAGCTGGGCATGGTGGCACGCAGCTGTAGTCCCAGCTACTCAGGAGGCTGAGGCAGGAGAATGGCTTGAACCCGGTGGTGGAGGTTGCAGTGAGCCGAGATCGCGCCACTGCAACCCAGCCTGGCAACAGAGCAAGACTCCATCTCACCAAAAAAAAAAAAATTGATCTCTCACTCTCTCTCCTGCTACATAGAGCTCCATTTCCTTTTTTTTTTTTCCTCTCTTTTTTTTTTTTTAAGACAGAGTTTCGCACTTGTTTGTTGCCCAGGCTGGAGTGCAATGGCACAATCTTGGCTCACTGTAACCTCTGCCTCCCAGATTCAAGCAATTCTCCTGCCTCAGCCTCCCGAGTAGCTGGGATTACAGGTATGCACCACCACTTCCTGCTAATTTTTTGTATTTTTAGTAGAGACGGGGTTTCACCATGTTGCTCAGGCTGGTCTCGAACTTCTGACCTCAGGTGATCTGCCCGCCTTGGCCTCCCAAAGTGCTGGGATTGCAGGTGTGAGCCACCATGCCCAGCTCCATTTTTATAATTGTGGTCAAACACACATAGCATCAATATTTCCACTTTCACTATTTTTAAACGTACAGCTCCGTGGCACTAAGTATATTCACACTGTTGGGCAACCTTCACCACCATCCATCTCCAGAACTCTTCCCTCTTCCCAAACAGAAACTCTAAACCCATTAACTACAGCCTCCCATTCTTCCTTCCCCCTCGCCCCGTTAACTCAAATCTACTTTTTGTCTATGTGAATTTGCCAATTCTAGGTACCTCATAAAAGTGGATTCAAATGACATTTGTCCCTTTTGTGTCTGGCTTATTTCACTAAGTATAATGTCTTCAAGGTTCATCCATGTTGTGGAAGCTTTTTGAAATTAATTTACAAATAATTAACAATCAAAACCTATTAAGACCTATTCAAAGTAGTACAGCCGGGCACGGAGGCTCAGCCTGTATTCCCAGCACAGTGGGAGACCAAGGTGGGGGGATCACAAGGCCAGGAGATCGAGACCATCCTGGCTAACACAGTGAAACCCCGCCTCTATTAAAAATGCAAGGCTTGGCACGGTGGCTCAAGCCTGTAATCCCAGCACTTTGGGAGGCTGAGATGGGCGGATCATGAGGTCAGGAGATCGAGACCATCCTGGCTAACACGGTGAAACCCCATCTCTACTAAAAAATACAAAAAACTAGCCGGGCGAGGTGGCGGGTGCCTGTAGTCCCAGCTACTCAGGAGACTGAGGCAGGAGAACGGCGTAAACCCGGGAGGCGGAGCTTGCAGTGAGCTGAGATCCGGTCACTGCACTCCAGCCTGGGCGACAGAGCCAGACTCCCTCTCAAAAAAAAAACCAAAACAAAACAAAAAAAAAAAACAAAAAAACAAAACAAAACAAAAAAAAATAGGCCTGGTGGCACGTGCCTATAGTCCCAGCTACTCGGGAGGCTGAGGCAGGAGAACTGCTTGAACCCAGGTGGTGGAGGTTTCAGTGAGCCAAGATTGTGCCACTGCACTCCAGCCTGGGTGACAGAGCAAGACTCCGTCTTAAAAAAAAAAAAAAAAAGTTCAAATGTGACCTTTGAAAAGTGTGTTGGGTCTGTCAGTATACAGTATATAAAATGTATGAAAGGTAGCCTGTTCACGAGTTAAGTTTGTAAAGCTAAGGACTATCTGCATATACACGGCACGCCCTTTCCCTGCACCACAGTATCCTCAAAAATTCTTCCGTCCAATCTTTTTTTTTTTTTGAGACAGGGTCTCACTCTGTCACCCAGGCTGGAGTGCAGTGG
>NW_022314298.1:0-2021 GCF_002776525.5 Piliocolobus tephrosceles
AGAGAGGTGGCCTCCAATATATAGTTAATTATATGGGACTTATACTAAAATAAAACTGAGACATTGTTTTACTTATCTTTTTGATGAGTATCAAATTAGCTCTACCTTTAAAGACAATTTTCTCTCACATAAATGTATACCTCTTATGCCATTATTTTTCAAATACTAGTAGCTTCTTAAATCTGCATACCCCTACATATCATCCAGAAACCATCTAGATCAACAAACGGTACAAATATAACCATTCATAACTGTTGTCCAGCATTAGTAAGAGAGAAATACTATTACAGCTCTGAGTTACATGTGTGTAATGAAATGAACATCTCAAACCAACAGAGACAGCTGCATGGGCAGTGCAGAAGTGGGTTTTATGAAGATTTCTGAGGAGGAGGAAAGTCATACCATAAAAGGGGAAATATTACAGCCTGAGACCAGGGTGATTGGACTGGCCACAGGAAAATAGGAAGTGCTTTAACTTTTGCAGAAGGAAGAGGTAGTTTGGAAGGAACAGGCTTCCCTTGGAGCCTTGGTAGTTATAAGAAAGAAAGAAGTAGCTGATGAAAATTAAGCTTTATATATAAACAGAAGAGTATTACTGCAAAATCAATCCTCTACCAATAAGGCAACGATAAGTTAAAGAAGCATCATTCTAAGAGAAGACACTTTAACACAAAAGTGGGTCAAATCTTTAACCCTTTTTTATGTTGAAACAGCTGCCACTGTAGTCTAAAAAAGAAAAACAAAAAACATTTAAAACTAAATAATGACTGTGGGGCACACCCAAGATGACCGAATAGGAACAGCTCTAGCCTCCAGCTCCCAGAATGAGTGACACAGAAGATGGGCAATTTCTGCATTTTCAACTGAGGTACCGGGTTCATCTCACTGGGGTGTGTCAGACAGTTGGCGCTGGTCCGTGGGTGCAGCCCGACCAGCAAGAGCTGAAGCAAGGCGAGGCATCGCCTCACCTGGGAAGCCCAAGGGGGAAGGGAATTCCTTTACCTAGCCAAAGGAAACTGAGACACACAATACCTGGAAAATCATGTAACTCCCACCCTAATACTGCACTTTACCAAGGGTCTTAGCACACCAGAAGATTATGTCCCACATCTGGCCCAGAGATGCCCACAGAGCCTCCCTCATTGTAAGCACAGCAGTCTGAGATCTAACTGCAAGGCCTCAGGGAGGCTGGGAGAGGGGTGCCTGCCATTGCTGAGGCTTAAGTAGGTAAACAAAGCTGTTGGGAAGCTCAAATTGGATGGAGCCCACCACAGCTCAAGGAGGCCGGCCTGCCTCTGTAGCCTCCACCTCTGGGGAAAAGACATAGCTAAACAAAAAGCAGCAGAAACCTCAACAGAGGTAAATGCCCCTGTCTGACAGCTTTGAAGAGAGCAGTGGATCTCCCAGCACTGAGGTTGAGATCTGAGAACAGACTGCCTGCTCAAGTGGGTCCCTGACCCCTGAGTAGCCTAACTGGGAGACATCCCCCACGAGGTGCAGACCGACACCTCACCCGGCGTGGTACACCCCTGAGAGAAGCTTTCAGGCAAGAATCAGACAGCAACACTCGCTGTTCAGCAATATTGTCTTCTGCAGCCTCTGCTGCTGATACCTAGGCAAACAGCATCTGCAGAAGACCTCAAGCAAACTCCAACAGACCTGCAGCTGAGGGTCCTGACTGTTAGAAAGGACACCCACACCAAAACCCCATCAGGACATCACCATCATCAAAGACCAAAGGCAGATAAAACCACAAAGATGGGGAAAAAGCAGTGCAGAAAAGCTGAAAATTCAAAAAATCAGAGCGTATCTCCCCCTCCAAAGGAATGCAGCTCATCGTGAGCAGCGGAACAAAGCTGGATGGAGAGTGACTTTGACAAGTTGACAGAAGAAGGCTTCAGTCGATCAAACTTCTCAGAGCTAAAGGAGGAACTATATAGCCAGCTGAAAGAAACTAAACACCTTGAAAAAAGTGGGCAATAATTAATAGCCTGCCAACCAAAAAAAGTCCAGGACCAGAT
>NW_022314299.1:0-1179 GCF_002776525.5 Piliocolobus tephrosceles
TTTTTTTTTCTATTTAAGCAAACCTATAGCTCAATCAGTTAAAGAGTATGAAGAACCAATGAAAAACCTAAAGGACAGTAAATATTTTGGTGCTAATATTTTTTAAAAATTAATTTGTAAGTCTAAGTACCATTACAATTTTACCCATTTAAATCCAAACAAAATAAATTCCAAATGAACAGTCTTCAATTCTCATAGGCAACATGGAAATATAGTTATTATAAAACAAAAAAGATCCCCATTCTGAAGACATCTAACACTTATAGCCAACTGATTACACTTAATAGCAGTAGTGCATAGTGGTCCTCTAACCCATTCGATTTTCAAAGTGTAGACTACATATCTTTCAGTAATTTGGAAGGCAAGATTATTTTCCCAGAAATCTTACAGTAGTCTCATTGAACATAATTATTCCAAAGGTTGTCAAGAGTTCTACAAAAATGACATATATCATTCACATTCATTACCACATTCAGTTCATCTCAGCTAATGTATTTTTATGTCTTCTCAGTGCTGTTTGCATTTACTAAGTCTGCATTTTTGTTGTATGCTTTATCATACCTCCAAGCAATAAAAATGGTTCATGAGTCATGAAAGAATTAAAAGTAGTAATGAAAACAGAACCGTAAATAATGCAACTATAAAAACACAATAAATTTTGAAATTAACAGGACTCCAATACAGTGAATATAGAATATAAATGTGTATGTGTAAGGACAAGAGTGATGTCACAAAAGGAGCAGAAATTTACATTTAAATTTGTAACTTTAAATTTATAAAGTTAAATAAAATTTAAAATTTTTAAATTTAAAGTTACAAATTTAAAGTTATAAATAGAAAATTAAGATAATGAACAAATTTTTCATTTGAGTCATCAATCTTTTGCTCCCAGCTACCTGTCAAGAAATCTGGTCAGAAGACTGGGTGTGGTGGCTCACGCCTATAATCCCAGCACCTTGGGAAGCTGAGGTAGGTGGACTGCTTGAGACCAGGAGTTCAAGACCAGCCTGGGCAACATGGCAAAACCCCATCTCTACTAAAAATACAAAAAATTAGCCAGCCATGGTGCAGTCAGTGTGCCTGTAGTCCCAGCTACCTGGGAGGCTGGGGCGGGAGAATCATCTGAGCCCGGGAGTCCAGGCTGCAGTTAGCCATGATCGCACCACTGCATTCTAGCCT
>NW_022314299.1:1189-3669 GCF_002776525.5 Piliocolobus tephrosceles
GACATACTAATAGACATTTCACATCAGAGTGAGAAAAATACCAGTGACGTGTAGAGTTTGAATCAATACAGTAACAGAAGAAATACACAATAAAATTTGGTCTGTTAATCACTGAAACCCTTAAGAGATTTTTCTACTTATTTTTTCAGTTATGACTTTTAAAAAAAGGTACACTGGAATCAATAATATCAGTGCATCATGAATAAAACAGATTATACCTAAAAAAATCTACACAGAGATTTATTCATAGGCAACAGCTATTGGTGAACAATATGTTTCTTGATCTTGATTTAATCATTTTAAAAAACAGTGGCTGGGCATGGTGGCTCATGCCTGTAATCCCAGCACTTTGGGAGGCTGAGTCTGGGGGGATCACCTGAGGTCAGGAGTTCGAGACCAGCCTGGCCAAGATAGTAAAATCCTGCTTCTACTAAAAAAAAATACAAAAAATTAGCTAGGCATGGTGGCACATGCCTGTAATCCCAGCTACTTGGGAAGCTGAGGCAGGAGAATCGCTCGAACCCGGGAGGTGGAGGTTGCAGTGAGTCAAGATTGTGCCACTGCACTCCAGCCTGGGCGACAAGAGCGAAACTCTGTCTCAAAAAAAACATTTTTTTTAAGTGAAAATTCTTCATACAACCAAGTCAAAACCATGCCTTACATGTTTTTTTGAAAAACAGCTTTACTGGGATATAATTTACATATCATTTTATCCATCATATATCATATGACACCCATTCCAATTACTTCATTGTGGACTACTTTTCCACAAGGAAGTGTGCTGGGACAGATACAAGTTAGCTACTACTTAGAGTTAATTATTTATTGAACTAACTTACTCACCACTAGTGTTTTTTTATTGTTTGTGCTCTTCATTTAGATTTCCTTTTTAATTGGCAGGAGCACATCTCAGAAAAATCTGCAGAAAGGATAATGGTGGTATACTCTCTCAGTTACTGCTATGTCTGAGAGTGTCTTTTTTCTTTTTTTTTTTTTTTTGAGATAGGGTCTCGCTCTGTCACCCAGGCTGAAGTGCACTGGCATGATCACGGCTCACTGCAGCCTGAGTAGCTGGGACTACAGGCATGCGCTACCACATCCAGTGAATTTTTCCATTTTTTTGTGGACATGGGGATTTGCCATATTGCCTAGACTGGTCTCGAACTCCTGGGCTCAAGTGATCTGCCTATCTTGGTCTCCTAAAGTGTTGGGATTACAGGCATAACCTGCTGCACTGGGCCTGAGTATGTTTCTTTCACATTCACACAAATGACTTCTAAGCTAGATGTGGAATTCTTGGTCCTAACATTTTGGGTCTGGTATTTAAAGTAGCCAGCCTGATTCTTCATCCTCTGTAGGCAACCAGTTTTCTCCTGTGCATGTATTTATACTACTATTTCCTTATTCCTCATTCTTAAAATTAGAATCTAATTCTTAAAAGACTTAAATTTGGTGTTCTTTTCAAGCTTAGATTCAAGTCTTAAGCTTAAGGAAATTTTTATCAAAATAATCTTTTTTCTTTTTTGTAGAGCTGGGGTCTCACTATGTTGCCCAGGCCAGTCTCAAACTCCTGGCCTCAAGCAATATTCCTGCCTCAACCTCCCAAAGTGCTGGGATTATAGGAATGAGCCACTGCACTCGGCCCATCAACATAATCTTTAATATCTGGCTCTGTTCTATTTGTTTCAGGGACATTAGTTATGCTTCTATTGGATTTAAATTCAGTGTTCCAATCTATCATGTCAATTTTATCAGCAAAACTTATCTCAAATTTTCCTTCACACAATTGGCTCAGCTTTGTAGATACTCTGGTCCTTCTAATTAAGTTTTTAATCTGCTATGAGTTTATTTCCTAAATTTTAAAATTCACCCATATCACTTTTGTTTTGTTTTGAGATGGAGTTTCACTCTTGTTGCCCAGGCTGGAGTGCAATGGCATGATCTTGGCTCACCACAACCTCCGCCGCCTGGGTTCAAGATATTCTCCTGCCTCAGTCTCCCCAAGTAGCTGGGATTACAGGCATGCGCCACCACGCCAGGTTAATTTTGTATTTTTAGCAGAGACGGGGCTTCTCCATGTTGGTCAGGCTGGTCTCGAACTCCCAACCTCAGGTGATCTACCCACCTAGGCCTCCCTCCCAAAGTGCTGGGATTACAGGTATGAGCCACTGCGCCCAGTCCCGTCTCACTTTTAATTCACCCATTTCCCTTTTAATTTCTCTCAGTCACTTTTTCATTTTAGTTCATTATTTTATCTTAACGTTACTATCCCCTTAACTTTTATAAAATGTTCTAGCCTCTTGATTTTTATTAAAGCAAAACACAGGTGCTATCTAAAATTAACTTCCATTTCCTGCAGCAAATCTTTTTCAAGGTGTGCTTTCACTCCAGACACTAAGTACAATGTTCTTTTCCTTCATGTGGCAGAAACTTTTCTTCCATTGACATGAGATCAACTGAGATCTAGTGTTTGCTCATAA
>NW_022314301.1:0-8650 GCF_002776525.5 Piliocolobus tephrosceles
TTTGCACAGGGATATTTGGGAGTACATAGAGGCCTATTGTGAAAAAGGAAATATCTTCAGATAAAAAGTACAAAGAAGCATTCTGAAAAACTGCTTTGTGATGTGTACATTCATCCCACAGAATTAAACCTTTCTTTCCATTCCGCAGATTGGAAGCCCTGTTTTTGTCCATTCTGCAAATGGACATTTTGGAGATCATTAGGATGAATCAAAAAAGTGAATATCCCATGATAAAATATAGACGGAAGATATCTGAGACAACATTTTGTGATGTATGCCTGTAACTTGCAGATTTAAACCATTTTTTCATTCAGCAGTTTTCACACCATTTTTGTAGAATCTGAGAAGGGATATTTGGAAGTGCATTGAGGTCAATTGTGAAAAAGGAGATATCTTCAGATAAAAACAAGAAAAAACTTTCTGAGAAACTGCATTGGGATGTGTGCATTCATCTCCTAGTGTTAAAGCTTTCTTTGGATTCAGCAGTTTAGGAACACTTTTTTGCAGGAACTCTGAAGAGATATTTGGGAGTGCATTGAGGCCTATGATGACAAAGAAAACATCTTCAGATAGAAACTAGAAATAAGCTTTCTGAGAAACTTCTTTGTGATGTGTGTATGCATCTCACAGAGTTCAACTTTTCTTTCAATTCATCAGTATGGGAACACTATTTCTGTCCATTCTGCCAACGGACATACAGGAGCTATTGGAGGCCGAAAGCAAAAAAGCGAACATCCCATGATAAAATCTGGAAGGAAGCTATGTGAGAAACTGATTTCAGATGTGTGAATTCATCTCACAGAGTTAAACTTCTATTTTCAGTCATCAGTTTGGAAACACTGTTTTCATAGAATCTGCATAGGGATATTTGGGATCACACTGTGGCCTGTGGTGAAAAAGGAAACATCTTCAGATAAAAAGAAAAAAGAAACTTTCTGAGAGGTTTTTTGTAATGTGTGCATTCATCTCACAGAGTTACAACTTTCATTCTATTCAGTATTTTGAAAACATCGGTTTTGTCTATTCTGAGAAATAGACATTTGTGAGCTGATTCAGGCCACTGGAGAAAAAGCAAATATCTCAGAGCAAAAACTAGAAGGAAACTATCTGAGAAACTGCTTTGTGATGTGTGCATTCATCTCGTAGAGTTACACTTTTCTTTTCATTCAGCAGTTTAAAAGCACTGTTTTTGTAAATCTGTGAAGGATTACTTGGAGCACATTGAAGCCTATGGTGAAAAAGGAAACACCTTCAGATAAAAACTAGAAAGAGTCTTCCTGAAAAACTGCATTCTGATGTGTGCATTCATCTTAACGTGTTAAAACTTTCTTTCTATTCAGCAGGTTGGAAACTGCTATTGTCTATTCTGCCAGTTGCCATTTGGGAGATCATTAGGGCAAAGGTGAAAAAGGGAATACCTAAGATAAAAACTAGAAGGAACTTATTTAAGACACTGTTTTGTGATGTGTGCTTACAACATGCAGAGTTAAACCTTTCTTTTTCATTCAGCAGTTTTTAAACACTGTTTTTGCAGAATCCGAAAAGGGACATTGGGAAGTGCACTGAGGCCTATGGTGAAAAAGCAAATTTCTTCAGAGAAAAACTAGATGGAAGCATTATGAGAAACTGCTTTATGATGTGTGCATTCATCTCACAGAGATACACCTTTCTTTTCATTCTGCAGTTTGGAAGCACTGTTTTTGTAGAAGCTACAAAGGGCTATTTTGCAACACATTAAGGCCTTTGGTGAAAAAGGCAATATCTTCAGATAAAAACTAGAAAGAAGATTTCTGAAAAACTGCTTTGTGATGTGTGCATTCATCTCATAGAGTTAAGCCTTTCTTTCTATTCAGCAGATTGGAAACCCAGTTTTTGTCCATTCTGCAAATGGACACTTGGGAGCTCGTTAGGACAAAGGTAAAAAAAGGAATATCCCATGATAAAAACTACATGGAAGCTATCTATTACACCATTTTGTGATGTGTGCATTCAACTCACAGAGTTAAACCTTTCTTTTCATTCAACAGTGTCTAAATGCTGTTTTTGTAGAACCTGCAAAGGGATATTGGGGAATGAATTGAGGACTATGGTGAAAAAGCAAACTTCCTCAGATAAAAACTGGATAGAAAGATTCTGAGAAAGTTATTTGTGATGTCTACATTAATCTGAGTGTTAAATATTTCTTTTGATTTAGCAGTTAGGAAACACTGCTTTGGTCCATTCTGTGAATGGACATTTGGGAGCTCATTAGGCTAATGGCAAAAAAACGAATATCACAGGATAAACACTACAAGGAAGCTGTTTGAGAAAGCGTTTTGTGACGTGTGCGTTCATCTTGAAGAGTTAAACCTTTTTTTTTTTTTTCAATCAACAGGTTGGAAACACTGTGTTTCTAGAATCTGTGAATTGATACTTGGGAGTGAAATGAGGTCTATGGTGAAAAAGGAAACAGCTTCAGATGAAAACAAGAAAGAGGCTTTCTGACAAAGTGCTTTGGGATGCGTGCATTTGTTTGTTAGATTTAACCTTTCCTTGGATTCAGCAGTTTAGAAGCACTGTTTTTGTAGAAACTGCGAAGGGATATTTGGGAGCGCATTGAGTTCTATAGTGTAAAAGGAAACATCTTCAGATAAAAAGAAGAGAGAAGCTTTCTGAGAAAATGCTTTGGGATGTGTGCATTCATCTTCTACCATTAAACATTTCTCTGTATTGAACACTTTAGAAACACTTTTTTTTGTAGAAACTCTGAGGAAATATTTGGGAGCACATTGAGACCTACGGTGAAAAAGAAAACATCTTCAGATAGAAATTAGAAAGAAGCTTTCTGAGAAACTGCTTTGTGAAGTGTGTATTCATATCCCAGAGTTAAACCTTTCTTTCCATTCAGCAGTTTGGAAACACTGTTTTTGTCCATTCTGTCAATGGACATTTGAGAGCTCCTTGAGGCCAAAAGCAAATGTTGTAGGACAAAATTTAGAAGGAAGCTTTGTGAGAAACTGCTCTGAGATGTTTGAATTCATCTCACAGAGTTAAACCTTTATTTTCATTCAGCAGATTGGAAACACTGTTTCTGTAGAATCTGCACAGGGATATTTTGGATTGCATTGTGGCCTGTGGAGAAAAAGGAAACCTCTTCACATAAAAAGAAGAAAGAAGCTTTCCGAGAAACTTCTTTGTGACGTGCAGATTCATCTCACAGAGTTATAACTTTCTTTGTATTCACCAGGTTAGCAGCACTGTTTGTGTAGAATCTCAGAAGAGATATTTGGAAGTGCATTGAGGCCACCTGTGAAAAAGCAAACTTCTTCAGATAAAAAATCGACAGAAGCATTCTGAGAAACTTCTTTGTAATGTGTTCATTCATCTCATCATGTTAAACATTTATTTCAATTCAGCAGGTAGGAAACACTGTTTTGGTCCATTCTGCAAATGGACGTTTGGGAGTTCAGTGAAGACAATGGCAAAAAAGTGAATATCCCAGGATGAACACTAGAAGGAAACTATCTGAGAAACCACTTTGTGATGTGTGCATTCATTTTGCACAGTTAAACATTGTAACTTTCTTTCTATTTATCAGTTTGGAAACACCATTTTTGTCTATTCTGCTAAAGAGATATTTGGGAGCTGAGTCAGGCCTTTGCAGAAAAAGTAAGTATCCCAAGGTAAAAACTAGAAAAAAGCTATCTCAGAAACTGCTTTGTGATATGTGCATTCATCTCATAGATTTACATGTTTCTTTTCATTCTGCTGTTTGGAAGCACTGTTTTTGTAGAACCTGTGAAGGAATTTTTGGAGTGCCTTGAGGCCGATGTGTAAAAAGGAAATATCTTCAGATAAAAACTAGAAAGAAGCTTTCTATAAAACTGCTTTGTGATGTGTGGATTCATCTCACAGAATTAAACCATTGTTTCTGTTCAGCAGGTTGGAAAACCTGTTTTTCTCCATTCTGTGAATGGACATTTTGGAGCTCATTAGGAAAAATGCAAAACAAAGGGAATATCCCATGGTATAAACTAAAAGGCGACTATTTAAGACACTGTTTTTTTGATGTATGCATTCAACTCACAGAGTTAAACCATTCTTCTCATTTAGTAGTTTTTAACCACTCTTTTTGTAGAAACTGCAAAGGGATATTTGGAAGTGCATTGAGGCCTTCATTGAAAAAGCAATCTTCAGTTACAAACTAGACAGAAGCATTCTGAGAAACTTCTTTGTGATATGTGCATTCATCTCACACTGTTAAAACTTTCTTTCAATTCAGCAGTTAGGAAACACTGTTTTGATCCATTTTGCTAATGGGCATTTTGGAGCTCATTCAGGCCAATGGCAAAAAAGTGAATATCCCTGGATAAACACTAGAAGGAAGCCATGTGAGAAATCGCACTGTGGTTGTGCATTCATCTCACAGAGGTAAACGTCTATTTTCATTCAACAGGGTGGATACACTGTGTTTGTAGAATCTGTGAAGGGATATTTGGGAGTGCATTGAGATCTATGGTGAAATAGGGAATATCTTCAGATAAAAACAAGAAAGAAGATTTCTGAGAAACTGCTTTGGGATGTGTGCAATCCTCTCCAAGAGTTAAACTTTTCTTTGGATTCAACAATTAGAAACACTGGTTTTGTAGACACTGGAAAGGGTTATTTGGGAGTACTTTGAGGACTATGGTGATAAACAAAACATCTTTAGATAGAAAGTAGAAAGAAACTTTCTGTGAAATTTCTTCAGGATGTGTATATTCATCTCATAGAGTTAAACCAATCCTTCGTTTCAGCAGTTTGGAAACACTGGTTTTGTCCGTTCTGCCAATGGATATTTGGGAGCTCTTTTAGGCCAAAAGTGAAAAAGCAAATATCCTAGGATAAAATCTAGAAAGAAGCTATGTGAGAAACTGCTTTGTGATGTATGAATGCATATTTCAAGTTTCAACATTTCCTCCCATTCAGCAGTTTGGAAAAACTGTTTCTGTAGAATCTTCACAGAGATATTTTGGATTGAATTGTGGCCTATGGTGAAAAAGGAAACATCTTCAGACAAAAAGAAGAAAGAAGCTTTCTGAGAAACTATTGCGTGATGTGTGCTTTCATCTCAAATAGTTACAAATTTCTTTGTATTCAGCATTTTGGAAACACCATTTTGTCCATTCTATGAATGGATATTTGGGAGCTCAATGAAGCCACTGAAGAAAAAGCAAACATACCAAGGTGAAACTAGAAGGAAGCTATCTGAGAATCTGCTTTGTGATGTGTGCATTCATCTTGCAGAGTTACACTTCTCTTTTCATCCAGCAGCTTGGAAGCACGGTTTTGTAGAATCTGTGACGGGATACTCGGGAGCACGTTGACGTCTATGGTGAAAAATGAAATATCTTCAGATAAAAACTAGAAAGAAGCCTTCTGAAAAACTGCTTTGTGATGTGTGCATTCATCTTACAGAATTAAATATTTATATATATTCAGCAGATTGGAAACCCTGTTTTTGTCCATTCTGAGAATGAAAATCTGGGAGCTCACTGGGACAAAGGTTTTTATCTTTTATCCCAAGATAAAAACTAGAAGGATGCTCTCTAAGACACTGTTTTGTGACATGTGCATTCAATTCATAGAGTTAAAAGTTTCTTTTCAGTCCACAGGTTTTAAAAACGGTTTTTGTGGAATCTGCAAATGGATTCTTGGAAGAGCATTGAGGCCTGCTTTCAAAGAGCAAAACTCTTCGGATTAAAACTAGACAGAGCATTCTGAGAAACTTCTTTGTGATGCGTGCATGCATCTCACATTGTTAAACTTTTCTTTCTTTTTTTTATTTTTTTATTATACTTTAAGTTCTAGGGTACATGTGCACAATGTGCAGGTTTGTTACATATGTATACTTGTGCCATGTTGGTGTGCTGCACCCATCAACTCGTCAGCACCCATCAACTCGTCATTTACATCAGGTATAACTCCCAATGTCATCCCTCCCCCCTCACACCTCCCCATAAAGGCCCTGGTGTGTGATGTTTCCCTTCCAAAGTCCAAGTGATCTCATTGTTCAATTCCCACCTATGAGTGAGAACATGCAGTGTTTGGTTTTCTGTTTTTGCGATAGTTTGCTGAGAATGATGGTTTCCAGCTGCATCCATGTCCCTACAAAGGACATGAACTTATCATTTTTTATGGCTGCATAGTATTCCATGGTGTATATGTGCCACATTTTCTTAACCCAGTCTTTCAATTCAGCTGTTAGCAAACACTGCTTTGGTCCATTCTCTGAATGGACATTTGGGGCACATTGAGGCAAGTGGTGAAAAAGAAAATATCCCAGGATAAACACTAGAAGGAACCCATCTGAGAAATTGCTTTGTGATGTGTGTATTCATCTTGCACAGTTAAACATTTATTTTCACTCAACAGGTTGGAAATACCGTGTTTTTGGAATCTGTGGAGGAATATTTGGGAGAGCATTGAGGCCTGTAGTGATAAAGAAAACATATTCAGATAGCAACCGGAAAGAAAGTTTCTGAGAAACTCCTTTGTGATGTGCTTATTAATCTCAGAGTGTTAAACCTTTCTTTCAATTCAGCAGTTTGGAAAAACTGTTTTTATCCTTTCTGCCAAAGGATATTTTGGAGCTTTTTGAGGCCAAAAGTGTAAAAGCGAATATCTCAATATAAAATCTATAAGTAAGCTATGTGAGAAGTCACTTTGTGATATATGAATTCATCTCACAGAGTTAAACCTTTCTTTTCTGTCAGCAGTTTGAAAACATTGTTTTTCTAGAAACTTCACAGAAATATTTTGGATTGCATTGTGGCCTATGGTGAAAAAGGAAACATATTCAGATAAAAAGAAGAAAGAAGCTTTCTGAGAAACTGCTTTGTGATGTGTGCATTCATTTCACAGATATTTAACTTTCTTTGTATTCAACAGAGTGGTTATACCGTTTTTGTCCATTCTGTGAACGGACTTTTGGGAGCTCATAGAGGATGTTGGAGAAAAAGTGAAAATCCCAGGGTAAAATCTAGAAGGAAGATAACGGAGAAACTTTTTTCTGATGTGTGCATTCATCTCGCTGAGTTACACCATTCTTTTCGTTCAGCAATTTTGAAGCACTATTTTTATAGTACTTGTGAAGGGACATTTGGGCGTGCATTGAGGTCTATGGTGAAAAAGGAAATATCTTCAGATAAAAACTAGAAAGAAGCTTTTTGAAAAACTACTTTGTGATGTGTGCTTTCATTTCACAGAGTTAATCCATTCTCTCAGTTGGGCAGTTTGGAAACTGTTTTTGTCCATTCTGCCAATGGAAATTTGGGAGCTTTTTGAGGCTAAAAGTGAAGAATAGAATATCCCAGGATAAAACCTAGAAGGAAGCTATGTGAAAAACAGCTTTGTGATGTGTATATTCCTCATGCAGAGTTAAACCTTTCTTTTAAGTCAGCAGTTGGAAACACTGTTTCTGTAGAATTTGCACAGAAATCTTTGGAAGCGCACTGTGGCCTGAGGTGAAAAAGGAATTATCTTCAGATAATAGGAAGAGAGAAGCTTTCTGAGAAACTGCTTTGTGATGTCTCCATTCCTCTCACAGAGTTATAACTTTCTTTGTATTCAGCAGTTTGGAAAGACCATTTTTGTCCATTCTGCAAATGGATGTTTGGGAACTCATTGAGGCCTTTGAAGAAAAAGTGAATATCCCAGGTTAAAAATTAGATGGAAGCTATCTGAGAAACTGGTTTGTGTGCATTCATCTCGCAGAGTTACGTCTTTGTTTTCATTCAGTAGTTTGGAAGCACGATTTTTGTAGAATCTGCGAAGGGATATTTGGGAGCTCATTGTGGCCTCTGGTGAAAAAGGACGTATCTGCAGATAAAAACTAGAAAGAAGCTTTCTGTAAAACTGCTTTGTGATGTGTGCCTTCATCTCACAGAGTTAAATGTTTCTTTCTCTTCAACAGATGGGAAACCCTGTTTTTGTCTGTTCTGTGAATGGACATTTGGGAGTTCGTTAGGACAAAGGTGAAAAAGGGAATATCCCATGATAAAATCTTGAAGGAAGCTATCTAAGACACCATTTTGATGTGTGCATTCAATTCACTGAGTTCAACTTTTCTTTTCATTCAGCACTTTTAAGCACAATTTTTGTAGTATTTGCAAAGGGATATTTGGAAGCACATTGAGACCTTCAGTGAAAAAGCAAACTTCTTCAGATAAAAACCAGACAGAATCATTCTGAGAAATTTCTTGTGATGTGTGCATTCATCTCACAGTGTTAAACCTTTCTTTCAATTCAACAGTTAGGAAACACTGTTTTGGTCCATCCTGCAAATGGACATTTGGGAGCTCATTGAAGACAATGGCTAAAAAGTTATTATGCCAGGATAAACATTAGAATGAAGTCACCTGAGAAATCGTTTTGTGATGTGTGCATTCATCTCACACAGTTAAACTTTATTTTCATTCAATAGCTTGGAAACACTGTGTTTGTAGTATCAGTGAAGGGATGTATGGGAGTGCATTGAGGTATATGGTGAAAAAGGAAACATATTCAGATAAAAACAAGAAAGATGCTTTCTGAGAAACTGCTTTGAGATGTGTGCATTCATCTCACAGTGTTAAAATTTCCCATTGATTCAGCAGTTAAGAAGCCTAAATACTAGAAGGAAGCCATCTGA
>NW_022314301.1:8660-9055 GCF_002776525.5 Piliocolobus tephrosceles
AACATTTCTTTTCATTCAGCTGTTAGAAAACACTGTATTTGTAGTATCTGTGAAGGTATATTTGGGAACGCATTGAGGTCAATGGTGAAAAAGGAAATATCTTCAGATGAAAACTAGAAAGAATATTTCTGAGAAACTGCTTTGTGATGTGTGCATTCATCTCACAGAACTAAACCTGCCTTTGGATTCAGCAGTTTGGGAACAATGTTTCTTGTCCAATCTGTGTAAGGACATTTTGGAGCTCATTGAGGCCAATGACAAAAAACTGAATATCCAAGGATAAAAACTAGAAGGTAGATATCTGAGAAACTGCTTTGTGATGTGTCCATTCATGTTGCAGAGTTAATCCTTTCTTTTCATTCCACAGTTTGGTAGCCCTGTATTCTTAGAATCTG
>NW_022314301.1:9065-11972 GCF_002776525.5 Piliocolobus tephrosceles
TCAGATAAATTGTAGAAATAATGTTTCTGAGTAACTGCTTTGTAATGTGTGCATTCATCTCATAGAATTAAACCTTTTTTTGGATTCATCAGTTTTAAAACATGGTTTTTGTCCATTCTGCAAACAGACATTTGGAAGCTCATTGAGGCCAAAGGCGTAAAACTGAATATTCCAGGATAAAAATTAGAAGGAAGATATTTGAGAAACTGTCTTGTGATGTGTCCATTCACGATGCAGAGTTAAAGCTTCCCTCTCATTCAGCAGTTTCTTCGCACCTTTAGAATCTGCGAAGAGATATTTGGTAGCACATTGAGGCTTATGATGGAGAAGGAAATGCATTCAGATAAAATCCAGAAAGAAGTTTCCTGGAAAACTGCTTCTGGATGTGTTCATTCATTTCACACAGTTAAAGTTTTCTTTGGATTCAGCAGTTTGGAAACACTTTTTTCTTAAAACCTGCGTAGAAATATTTGGTAGTGCATTGTGGTCTCCTGTGACAAAGGAAATAAGTTCAGATACAAACTAGAAAGAACCTCTCTGAGAAACTGCTTTCTGATGTGTGCATTTATCTAACAGAGTTAAAAGTTTCTTTGGATTTAACAGGTTTGGAACACTGATTTTGTCCATTCTGTAAATGGATGTTTGGAAGCTCTTTGAGACCATTGGTGAAAAAGTGAATATCCCAGGATAAAAACTAGAATAAAGTTATCTGACACACTGACCTGTGATTTGTACATTCCTCTCACAGAGTTATACATTCCTTTTCATTCAGCAGTTTGGTAACACTGTTTTTGTCCATTCTGTGAATGGACATTTGGGAGACCTTTGAGGCCAATGGTGAAAAAGTGAATATCCTAGAATAAAAACTAGAAGGATGTTATCTGACAAACCAACCTGTGTTGTGTGCATTCATCTCGCAGATTGAAAGCTGTATTTTCATTCAACAGTTTGGAAACCCTGTTTTCTTAGAATCTGTGAAGTGATATTTTGTAGTGCGTTGAGGCCTACTGTGAAAGAGGAAATATCTACAGGTAAATAGTAGAAACGATGTTTCTGACTAAAGGCTTTGTGACGTGTGCATTCATCTCACAGAATTTTACCTTTCTTTGAATTTATCAGTTTGGAAACATGGTTTTTGTCCATTCTGTAAATGGACATTTGGAATCTCATTGTGGCCAATGGCACAAAACTGAATATCCCAGGATAAAAACTAAAAGGAAGATATCTGAGAAACTGCATTGTGATGTGTCTATTCAATTTGCAGAGTTAAACCTTTCTTTTCATTCAGCAGTTTGTTAGCACTTTTAGTATGTGCAAAGAGATATTCGGTAGCACATTGAGGACTATGATTAAAAATGAAATAACTTCAGATAAAAAATAGAAGGAAGCTTCCTGAGAAGCTGCTTTTGGATATGTTCATTCATCTCAAACAGTTAAAGCTTTCTTTGGATTCAGCAGTTTGGAAACACTGTTTTTGTCCATTCTGCAAATGCACATTTGGGAGATATTTACAGCCAATGGCAAAAAAGTGAATATCCCAGGACAAAAACCAGAAGGAAGTTATTTGACAAACCCACTTGCGATTTGTGCATCTGTCTCACAGAGTTAATGATTTCTTTTCATTCAGCAGTTTGGAAACAGTGCTTTGTCCATTCCGTGAATGAACATTTCGGATCTCACTGAGGCCAAGGGTGAAAAAGTGAATATCCCAGGGTGAAAACTAGAAGGAAGCTATCTGAGAAACCTCTTTGTGATGTGTGCATTCATTTTGTAGAGAAAAACTTTTTTACTCATTCAGCAATTTGGAAACACTGTTTTTGTAGTATCTAAGAAGGGATATTTGGGAGTGCATTGAGGCCTACAGTGAAAACGGAAAGATGTTCACATAAAAACTAGAAAGAAGTTTTCTGAGATACTGCTTTGTGATTTTTCCATTCATCTCAAAGAGTTAAACCTTTCTTTGTATACAGCCTTTTGCAAACACTGTTTATGTCCTTTCTATGAATGGATATTTGGGAGCTCCTTGAGGTCAATGGAGAAAAAGTGAATATCTCAGTATAAAAAATAAAAGGAAGCCATATGAGCAACCACTTCTTGATGTGTGCATTCACCTCTCAGAGATAAACTTTTTTTTTCATTCAACAGTTTGGAAGCACTTTTTTTGTAGAATCTGTGAAGGGATATTGGGGTGAGCATTGAGGCCTATGGTGAAACAGGAAACATGTTCACATAAAAAGTAGAAAGAAGATTTCTGAGAAACTGCTTTGTGATGTGTACATTCAACTCACACAGTTAAACATTTCTTTGGATTCAGCAGTTTAGAACCGCTGTTTTTGTCTATTCTGCAAATGGACATTTGGGACCTCATTAAGGCCAATAGCAAAGAAGGGAATATCCCTGGATAAAAACTAGAAGGAAGCTATCTGAGAAACCACTTTTCATTATGTGCATTCACCAGACATAATTAAACCTCACTTTTCATTCAGCAATTTGGAAACACTAGTTTTCCAGAATCTGCACTGAGATATTTGGGATTGCATTGAGACCTAGGGTGAAAAAGAAAACTCCTTCAGATGAAAACTAGAAAGAAACTTTCCGAGAAACTGCCTTGTGATGTGTGCATTCATCTTACAGAATTCAGCAGTTTGGAAATACTGTTTGTGCCCATTCTTTGAATGGACATTTGGGAACTCACTGAGGCCAATGGCAAAAAAGTGAATACTCCAGGATAAAAATTAAAAGGACGCTATCTGAGAACAGGCTTTGTGATGTGTGCATTTGTCTCACAGAGATAAATATTTGTTTTCATTCATCAGTTGAAAAGCACTGTTTTTGTAGAATCTGTGAAGGCATATTGGGGAGCACATTGAGGCCTAGGGTGTAAAAGGAGTCATGTTAACATAAAAA
>NW_022314302.1:0-20901 GCF_002776525.5 Piliocolobus tephrosceles
CCCGGGCTGTGACAGAGGGAAGCCCAGGACGCCTCTGACTCAGCCAGGGGTGGGAGGCAAGGGCTTCCTGAAGGGACAGGGACATCCCAACTAAACAGGAAGGAGCCAGCCAAAGCATGTCTCGGCGTGTGCATGTGCGTGTTTGTGTACCTGTGTATGTGGTTGTGTGTGCACCTGTGCCTGAGTGTGCATCTGTGTGTGCGTGCCTGTATGTGCGTGTGTCTGTGTGCATTTCCAGGTGCCTGTAGTGTGTGCAGCAGCTAGTGAGTGGTAGGCTGAGCCAGGACACACCTAATCCACCCTATTCCAGGGCTCACTCTCACGTGTAGACTAAAGGGGACTGCATTTTAGAGGCAATCGGCAAGGATGCCCAATTTACCCCTGCCTCGCTGCCAGCCTTTCAGGCCCCATCCAGCCCAACTTTCTCTTCCACTCCTCTGGGTCCTCGGTCCAGAGCCTCCTATACAAGGAGGGTGTGGCCTTGGAAAGACAGCCACCCCTGGGGAATTCCGAGGGGTCCTCCCTGTGGGAAGCTGGCCTGGGCTGACAGCATAGTCACGATGAGGCCCAGAGGGCTGTGCATGGGAAGGAGGTGAAGGAGGCCTCTGCCCCTCAACCCCAACCATGGACTTTGGCCTCCCAGGTACCACTTGGCCCTTTCATTCCTCTTGGGCAGGCTTGACCAAGAGAGATAAAGGCCCACTTCTGGGAGGCCCGTCCCCTGGGTCCCAGGCGAGCCCCTGAGCGGTGAGCAGCGTCCCTCTGGGCCTGACACCTGGCACCTCCCTGTCTGGCTGGGACTTGGGAGGCCACAGGGACCGCTTCTGACCACCAGGTGTCTCCAGCACTGGGCAGGGGCCGCCCGGGCAGCCCCAGGCCTGTGGTGAGGGATACGGGGCGGGGTCTTAGGGCTGCCCCAGCTCCTATGTTGTTCTAAGGCCAAGATCTCGGTCCCTGGATGGGAGTGCCCTGGACCCTCAGCCCATAAGGAGTACTGATGCAGTGCCAGTGCGATGCTGAGGAGGAGCAAGTGCCTGCTGGGCAGAGGGGTGGAGGCACCCCAGGTCTGAGTCTGCCAGTCCCAGCTCTCCATCCCTGCAGGGCGGGGGGCAGAGAGCACAGCACCTCCCCTTGAGACAGACCTGACCCAGCAAGGTCTCAGCCTGGCTGGCTGGGGCCCCGCCCCACTGCACCTGCCGTGAGCTGGGGTTCCCCTGTCTGTGAAGCGGATGGTAAGACACGGGTCCCACCCGTGGGACCCTTCCTGGGTAATGTGAAGATTCAAGGTGTCTCGGGACTCCAGGAAGGAGTTGCTCAGTGCAGGCTGGCACCCTGGGCAGGCTTCCTAGAGGAGGCACTAGGATTTGAGTTGGATCTTGCAATGTGGATTCAATGTGAGGATGATGCCATCCTCCAAAATGTCCTTCTCCTGACCCTGTTTTCTTAAATGCAACTTGACACTTGACTGTCAAGACTCAGTTTGGTGTCACCTCCTCCAGGAGGGCCCCCCTGACTACAATCCCCCTTCTTTACCCAGAGGCCACCATTGCCCGCTCATGTGTCAGCCTCCCTGGCTGAGACTGAGTTCTTGAGGGTGGGGCCTGGCCAGCTTGGGAGCTGGGTTGTATCTGCGAACCTTGCTGGTTCCTCCAGCCATGTGCAGAGCTCCAGGGAGGCCACCGGGCCATTCCTAAGGAAGGCTGGAACCCAGGCCCCTGGGGTCTGGGTGGAGATCCCACTCCAAGGGGGCTGGAAACACCCCGAGCCCTGCCCCTTCCCACCGACCTTCAGGTCATAGAAGATGATGGCACCAAGCACCAGGTACACCTTCACGTAGTAGAGGGTCTCCTCGTCAAACTCCGGCGGTGAGTTGCAGAGCTACAGGGCCTTGAGGCAGAAGTGCTCCACCAGCTTGCCATGGCCCAGCTGGTGGTGCAGGGCAGCCAGCCGGTGGTAGGCCACGTGCTTATTCAGCCGGTCCCCTGGGGTGCAGGCCAAAGGGGCAGGTGTGAGGACGTGGCTCCCTGGGGCAGTCAGGGCACAGGCCCCTCAGGAGCAGGTATGCAGACCCCGAGCAGCACCTGGCTTGCCTCCAGGCACCTGTGGTCACCTGGGCAGCTCTGGCCAGTCCCTTCTGGGTTCCCAGACTCACTTTCCCATCTGCAAAGCAGAACTAATAAAGCTTGCCCCTGTCTACTGTGAGGCTTTGGCAAAGTCGGACTTGGATGACCCAGCTCTGCCTACACATAGCCACCTGCCTTTGTTCACTGGTTTTAACCAGGGGAGCCCATGAGCCATGCAGTCCAGGTGCTCCCGGGAACCCCAGCTCCATGCAGCCCACAGACGTGACATCCGACTCCTCCTGGGTGTGTCACGATCAGAGCCCCTTACCTTGGGGGAGTCACCGCATGCCTGAGCTCCAGGTCCCCCCACAGATGCACAAACCCACCTAGGCTGTCTCTGATGTCCTCCCCTTTTCAGGGCGAGTTCTGTGGAGCCTGCATTTAATGCATTCCCACACGGCTGCATACCTACTGTGTACTGGGCCCCAAGGCACAAGGCGTTGGGGCATGTGGCCCCCCAGGGTTCCCTGTCTCTGGAGGAGGACAGACGATCCTGGCACAGCACCAGGGGATGCCCGGCCTTAAGGGCCAGGCTGCTGGAAGGGGAACTGGGATTTCATCAGCCAGAGAGCCGTGGGGTTGATGAGGGTGGGAAGGGCACAAGACAAAGGGAATGTGCCACTCAGGCTGGCACATACAGGGACCGAGATGCCTGGCATGTCTGGAAGGCAGAGGGCACACTGGGTGGCCCTGGTGGTCAGCAGCGGGAAGAGACAGAGGAAGCAGAGCTCAGCACTGCGTGAGAGACCTCGGGCTGTGCCGCATGGCGAAGCCAGCTGGGCAGATCTGCCTGCCTGGACAGGAGACCAGGAAAATCCAGCAGCTGTTTCAGCTCCTGCCCTACAGACCTGGAGACTGGGCTCTGGCAAAGTGTGGATCCTGGCAGGACAGGGGCTGAAGGGACTTACCCAGAGTGATGCTGAGTGCTAGGGCCATGTGGGCAACCTCCAAGCCCTCCTGGGGCTCCTCCAGCGTGGCCAGCAGTGCCACCAGCTTGTTGCACAGCTGCAGCTGCGGCTCCACCTTGCGGTTGCCCGTAGTCATTGCCGGGGCAGGGCCCGGTCCTACCACACAGGCAGGTGGGGTCAGGCTTCCAGCAGCACCCACCTTGCTCAGCGCCTTCCTCAGAGCTCAAACATGTGCTTGGAGCATCCCACGCCCCAGTTACCCCTGCACTTCCACAGAGCTCTGTGCTCTGGGATAACGCATGGTTCAGACACCCAAGTTGGGGGTTGAAGAGTCACCTGAGGTCCATCTAGCTACACCCAGCAGCCTCAGACCAGCCTCTCCCACCTGGACACCGGGGGTCTGACTAGGGGGAGCCAGCAATCCTCTTTGCTCTAAAAACACCACATTTATCTGTGCCCAGGGCTGAGCCACACCGTGAGCTCAGAGGAAGGGAGAAGACGTCCCCACTTCGGGGTGCAGGCAGACTTGGGCCCTGGCCGTGGGCCTCCCAATGACATGCTGTGTGTCCTTTGACATGTCCCTGTGCTTCTCTGAGCCTCAGCTTCCTCATCTGGAAGATGGGGACAGGACTTCCCATTCATGGTTGCTTGAGATCATCAGGTGCAAGGGTAGAGCCACTGTCATGTCCAGACCTGAGCGTTTGTCCCAGGCAGGGGGCACAGTCAATATCATTCCCGGTGAGACCACTAGGAAACTAAACATGTGCATGGGTGGCCTTGCCTCCAGGTGGGAGGCCTCTGCCCTGCCACACCTGTGCCTCAGCCCTCCAGGTGCCCCCCCCCCCCAGGCCCAACCACATCAGCCCACAGGCCAGCTCACCTGGTAGAAGGACACGGCTTTCTCCCGCTCCCAGGCCTCATTGAAGAAGATGTCTCCAGCTGCCTCAAATGGCTCCAGCCTCAGGTTGGAGTCACCTGTGTACAGGACCACATTCTGTGCCACCTAAAAGGAGCAGAAGTTCCCTCAAGACCCACACCTGGCAAGGTGGCCACACCCACCTTCGCCAGTCTCCTTCCTCTCACACACTGCAGGTACACCTGAGCATTTTTCAGACCTGTGCGTTAGGGCTGCCCCACCACTGGCATGAGGACAATGAACTGATGCACTTGAGTGCCAGGAGGTGACTGAGGACCTGCAGCCCAGGAGCCCGACACCTGTGAATCCTACCACCAGGGATAGCCCCAGCCCACCCCCTGCACTCAAACAGTCTCCTTGGCCCCCAGATTGCTGGGAGCCCATCAGCTGGTTCCTTTCTGTGTTGCCACATCTCTGCCGCAGCTCACGGCCGCACATCAACAGTGTTTGTGGGTGGGCCTGGTCCCCTCTTAGCCATGAGCTCTTGGTCCTTCTCCTCAGCTCAAGGAGGTACACAGCAGGTGCTCAATAATGAAAGTTTCACTAGGCTCATGGGCTTCACAATTTGTTCCAGATCACACTGTGTTTGGGAAAGCCTCTGAAAACAGCCGCTATGATAGATTCATTTTGTAAGGAGATGTGCCACGTGTCGCTTGGAGCACGTTCTTCTGTGTGTTAACTGAGTGGTCACATTCTTTGAGCATGAGCTGTATACAAGCAGGTGCTAGGCACTGTGAGGGGCCATGCCTCTGCCCTCAGGGAGAAGATGTTGGCCACTGGGGGAGGATGTGAGGGAACCAGTTGGAGGGAGGGAAAAGGCATACAACAGGTGCTCAGCAGTGGCTTAGGAATGAGTGGATGGATGGATGAATGGATGAGCAGATGTATAGACACATGGATGGATGGGTATGTGGATAGATGAATGCTTGGATGGATGGATGGACAGACGAATGGATGGACGGGTGGGTGGGTGGTTGGAATGATGTGTGTATGTCTGTATGGATGGGTGGGTAGATGATGTATGTACATATGGATGGATAGATGGTGGATAGACCAATGTATGGATAAACAAATGGACAGATAGATGAATGGAGGGATGGATTAATAGATAGATTGGTGGGTGGATGGATGAATGATGGATGGATGGACGAATAGGTGAGTGGATGGATGGGTGAAAGGATGGATGATGGAAGAATGGATGGATGTTGGATGGATGGGTGGATGAATTATGGACGGATGGAAGGATGAACAGGAGGTGAGTGGATGGATACTGGAAAGATGGATGGATGATGGATGGATAAATGGATGGATGGATGGATGATGGATGGAAGGAGGAACAGGTGGATGGATGGATGATGGATGGAAGGAGGAACAGGTGAATGGATGGATGATGGAAGGATGAATGGACTGATGGATGGAAGAGCAGGTGAATGAATGGATGATAAAAGGATGTATGAATGATGGATGGATGAATGGACAGATGGGTGGATGGAGAGGTGGACGGATGGATGAGATGGAAGGATGAACTGATGAATGGATGGATGATTGGATGATGGAAGGATGGATGATGGATGGATAAATGGATGGATGGATGAATGATGGATGGAAGGATGAACAAGTGAATGGATGGTTGGTGGAAAGATGGATGGATAGACAGGCAAATGGATGGATAGACAGGTAAATGGATGGATGATAAAAGGATGGATGAATGATGGATGGATGAATGGACAGATGGATGGGTGATGGATGGATGGATAAATGGGTGATGGAAGGATGAACGGATGAATGGATGGATGATGGAAGGATGGATAGATGATGGAAGGATGGATGGATGAATGGATAAACGGATGGATGGATGAACAGGAGTTGAGTGGATGGAGGATGGATGGATGATGGATGGATATATGGATAAATGGATGGATGGATGGGTGATGGATGGATGGAAGGATGAACAGGTGAATGGATGGATGGAAGGATGAATAGGTGGATGGATGATAAAAGGATGGATGGATGGAAGGATGAGGAGGCGAGTGAATGAATGATGGAAGGATGGATGGATGATGGATGAATGGATGATGGATGCATGGAAGAATGAACAGGTGAATGGATGGATGATGAAAGGATGGATGGAAGAATGGATGGAGGGATGGAGGAACAGGTGAATGGATGAACAGGTGAATGGATGGATGGATGGAAGATGGTTGGATGGATAGAAGGATGAACAGCTGAATGGCTGGATAATGGAAAGATGGATGGATGGATGGATGGACAAATCGGTGAATGGATGGATGAAGAGGTGACCAGATGAATGACGGATGGATGGATGATGGATGGATGACGGATGGACGGAGGGATGGATGATGGATGGATGGATGATGGATGAATGGGTGGAAAGACAAACAGGTGAATGGATGGATGGATGGATGGATGGATGGAAGGACCCACAGGTGTACGGGAAGATGATGGATGGAAGGATGAACAGGTAAACAGATGATGGAAGGATGAATGGATGGATAGATGGGTGAATAGATGGATGATAAAAGGATAGATGAATGATGGATGGATGAAAGGACAGATGGATGGAAGGATGAACGGATGGATGGATGGACAGAGAGTGAACAGCACAGGGGCCCTCCTGCATCCCTTGCCACTCACCTGGATGTACAGGTCCACCAGCTCACTCTGCCGCAGGATGTAGTAGATCTTCCCTGCTTGCAGCCAGGCATGCGCCTCCTCTTTCTTCTGGAGGTCAATGAAAATCCCCAGACTTCGTTTGGTGTAGTCCAGAGTGGATCTGTAGGCCCTGGAATCAGACACAGGTGTCATAACAAGGGCTCTCATCCTCCTGGAACCAGTCTGCCTCCTCCCGTGGGTCTGGTGACATGAATCTGGCATGTGGGGACTGCAAACGGCCCTCTTGTGTGTGCAGTGTTCTGCCCTTCCCAGACTGCTGGGAGGGCCAGGGTGAACACACACGGCATGGAAAAGATGAAGGACATCCTTCTGAGGGAATCGAGCATCATGCTGCCCTGTGGCAGGAGGAGTGTGTTGGTTCATCTCCCCTGCCTCCCAGACATGGCCTGTGTCTTCTCCAGACGCACCAGGAGCCGGTAGTGTTCAGAGGCTATCTAGGCCGATGGTTCTCAAGGTGTGCAGGCATCACAGTCACTCGGAGGCCTGTCTGTATAGCTTGCTGGCCCTGCCCCCAGAGCTTCCGGCTCCACAGGCCTGGGGCAGGCCCCAGAACTCCCACTTGCCACAAGCTCCTAGGTGATGTAGATGCTGCTCTGCTGGTCCAGGGACTACACTTTGAGAAGCATGGCTCTAGCACATTGGCCCATTTTCCTTCTGTGAACCTGAGGCCAAGACTGGAGCCAGTCTCCCGGGTCCCCATGGAATCTGGCTCTTTCCCTGCTCTCTCAGTAAGTCCGACGCTCAAGGGGCTGTGACTGCAGCAATGTCACCAGGCCCTGTGGGTGGGGTGGCCAGGGCCATGGTTACCCCACCAGGTCAGGATGCTCGGGGGAAGCCGAGTGGGCCACATATGGGACGTGAGACCTTGAAATCCTGCCCCAGGGAAGCAGGTGACACAATTGGCTCTGTCTTCTGTGGGAGAGAATACACAGGTGGCTGCTGTGGTCACATTTAAGGGGACAGATGAAAGCCAGGATTGAAGACTCGGGGCAGGCAGAGTTCAGATGACAAAAGCCACCATAGTAGGAAGAACAGCCCAGAGTGCACATACTGCCTCTGCTGGGGTTGAGATGACCTTTGACCCAACAAGGGAGGCTCAAGCTGGGACTCACAAGCCAGCAGCAGCCCTGGAACGACCCCAGACTCATCAGCTCAAAGCATCTGATGCCAAGGAACCAAATGATCCAAAGGAAAGGGGCTGATGGGGCCCTGGGCCAGCTTCCCTGTGCCCCACTCCCTGCCCTGCCCCCCCAACCCCCTTGCCCCCCTCCACACCCCCACCACTGCAAAGCCAGCCCTCACCACTCGGTGCCCAGGGACAGGTAGAGCTGACTGATGGTCTCCAGGAGCTGCCCCCTCCAGCACCTAGTTGGTCACCTTGTGGGCCAGGGAGAGCTGGAACTCGTGGTAGATGACACACTGGGCCTCGCTGGGCATGACGACGCTGTAGAAGTAGCACAGCCACTGGACGGCCCGCAGCTGGCCTGGGCAGAAGACAAAATGGAAGATGTCAGCCTCCCAGCATCGAAGAGAGGCTGGCTAGGCTCGGAGGCCCCTGCGCTGTGCTTGTCTCTTTCACACCTCTGTGAACCTGGGCCCCACAGGCAGGGAACCTGAGCTCAGACAGGCCATGTACCTGTACAAGGGCAGACACCGAGCACACCGTGACGTGGGCACAGCTTGGTGCAGATGCTCATGGTAGAGGCCGGCCTTCTTTACAACTCCCAGGGCCGAGGTCCTGGCCAGGCTCATCCCCTGCACCAGGCCATCTATTTCTGCTTCACAAAGTCCCTCTGGCGAGGACCAGGGCCGCCTTCAGCCTGAGCTGATGAGGCCAGGGGCACAGGTAGCCCCTGTCGCAGATGGAACCCTGAGAGAGCAAAGCCAAGCGTCATGTCTGCCACACGTGGCATCATGTTGGGGAAATGGGGTTCAAAGCCAGCCCCTGGTGTTCCCACACATGTTTCTCTCATGCAACCAGGCTCCAAAACCATAGGCTCACTGGCCTCTCCCAAAGCCACGGTGCTGGGCACAGTGGAAAGCTTCTGATTTTCTAGTGTCAGAAACATTCCAAAGATTAACACCAGAAACCAGGTACGCCGAATGGACATCTGTCACACACGCCCCCCAACAACAGCTGAATACGCAGTCCTCTCGAGCACCCATGGGACATTCCCAATGACAGACTATGTGCCAGGTCACAAAACGAGCCTCAGTGAATGGAGAAGGACTGAGACCAAAGCAGAGGTGTTCTTCAGCTGTACTGGCACGAAACTGGAAATCAAGAGTGAAGGAAAGTGGGAAATTCAAAAATATGTGGAAATTACACACTCCTAAACAACCAGTGAGTCAAAGAAGAGACCATCAGGGAAACTGAAAACTAATTTGAGAAGAATGCAAACAAATGCACAGCCTGGGCCAGCACGGTGGCTCACGCCTGTCATCCCAGCACTGTGGGAGGCCGAGGCGGGAGGATCGCTCGAGTCCAGGAGTTTGAGATCAGCCTGGGAAAAATGGTGAAACCTCGTCTCTGTAAAAAAAATACAAAAATTAGCCGGGTGTGGTGGTGCACATCTGTAATCCCAGCTACTCAGGAAGCTGAGGCATGAGAATGGCTTGAACCTGGATAGAAGTTGCAGTGAGCCAAGATTGCACCACTGCACCCCAGCTTGGGCAATGGAGCAAAACCTTAAAAAAAAAAAAAAAAAGCACAGCGTATCAAAAACTCCAAGATGCAGCTAAGGCAGTGCTGAAAGGGAAATTTATAACTGTAAATGTCTACATTCAAAGAAAGAAGAAAAATCTCAAATCAAAAACCTAACCTTCCACATTGAGAAACTAGAAAATGAACTAAACCCAAAGTGAATAAAAGGAAGAAAATAATAAACGTGAGAGTGGAAATGGGAAGTAAAAATAGAGAGAATGGAAAAACAAAAGAGATAGTCAACAGAACCAAAAGTGGGTTTTTTGAAAATAATAACAAAATTGACAAGTCTTTCACCAGACTGACCAAGAAAAGAAAGATGGGACACAAATGACTAAAATCAGAGACTGAGCACCATGGCCCATGCCTGTCATCCCAGTGCTTTGTGAGACTGAGGTGGAAGGATCGCTGAGGCCAGCATTCAAGACCAGCCTGGGGGAACATGATGAGACCCCATCTCTAATAAAAATAAATAAATAAACAATTACAAACCCAAGTTTCTAAAATCAGAAATGAAAGAGGAAACATTATTGCTGACCTGACAGAAATAAAAGGATTCCACGAAAACACTACGAACAATTGTACACCAACAAATCAGACCATCTAGACACAATAGCCAAACTCCTAGAAGGACACGAACTACCAAAAGTGACTCAAAAATGACCCCAAGTAAGCATGTGGGGTATCAACCCCACTCTCGGTCTCCTCGACCATTCAGCACAGGGTGGGGATTCAGAGACACATGATCTCTATTCCTTGGCCTGCATTTCCAAGTCTGAATCCGCCACACCCTGGGGAGGGCCTCGTAGGAGGAGGTGCCACAGGCTATTGTGCCAGGAGCCACTGGAGGCTGCAGTGGGGGCTGGGGCGCTGGGCTCCTGGAGAGTCTCCTTCCAGTCAGAGAATGCCCCTGGGGAAGAAGCCTGGGTATGAACCCCTCACCCCTCCTTGGGCAGATGTGTGGGACCGGGGCCCCTTCACACAGTCCTTTCCAAAATCTCATCCCTCCTAGGGCCAGGAGTGGGTGCCAGGCCTGTGCTGGGAAATGGGCAGATTTGGCCACAGCCCCTGGGGCTCTGGTCCAGGCCACAGCAGGCACCTCTGAGTGGTCTCACTGTGCCATGACAAAGCGCTGCAAGGCAGAGGGGACTCAACAGTATCCCTTGTCTCAGCCATTTCCCTGGACTCAACTTCCTCATCTATTCTCTGTGGCCTAGATTTTGGACAGCCCTGCCCACCTACTGTCCGTTTACTGCTCAGTGTGCAGTGACTGTCAGACAGTACTCCATGGCTCCCCAGTGCTCTTGGGGAAAAGGCCAAGCCACAGCCTGAGGCCCCAGGCCCTGCTTAGTTCTCCAGAAGAGCTTCTCACCATCCAGCACCCAACCCACCCACTCCCAACTCTGCACCTCCCTGTATGAGCCCTGCTCACTCACCCCCACTCACACCCCACTTATCCCCACTCACACTCCCGCTCGCTCACACCCCACTCATCCCCGCTCACACCCCACTCATCCCCATCACACCCCCGCTCACTCACCACCACTCACTCACCCCCGCTCACAACCCACTCACCCCGCTCACTCACCCCCACTTGCTCACCCCTGGGCCTTCACATAGGCTACACCGCCAGCCCCTCCCCCACCACCAGCCCCTCATCCACACCTATTACTTGACTAAATCCTCTCAACCCTCTGGTCCCAGACTAAAGAGGCTTCCCTAACCCAGGGCCAAGTGCTGCCCCGCCATCACACCACTCACCCTTTTGTGGCTTCTCTGGCCTGAAGCTCACGTTCCCACGCTCAGCACCTGCTTCCCGAGGACCCCACAAGCTCCATTTGTGGGTGGGGCCTGACACACTCTGCACGAGCTGCTTTTGCATGAAGTGCTCTGTGGCTTTGGGCAATCACCGGCCCCTGTGTCCTCTGTGAAGTAGGATGACAGGTGCGCAGGGCTGCCAAGATACCAAGCAGATAACACGGGCACAAGAACTGGTGTTCAGGGCCTGGCTCATGGAGGGGCCCCAAGTCCCAGCTCAGCAGAGCCTGCCTTGATCCCACGGTTATGGCCAGGGATTCCCAGCATGCAGGACTTTCTGTGCTCAAGGCAGGATGGTCCCTGAGCAAACCAGAAAGAGCTGGCTGCCCCAGTAGGGCACAGAGGGCCTGGCCCTGCATGGGAACTGCCTGTCTCCAGCACTTTTGATGGTGGAAAAACCACCACTTGTTTCCGAATCACAAACCCCAGGTGTGCCCTGACCCGAGTGGCCCCAGAAGGTGCACAGGAGGAACTAGGGCACTCACTTTCCACGTGGTCCATCTCCACGGCCACCAGAAGGGCCCACTCACAGTAGCCCTTGCACTGCTGGGCTGGGCCCTGGCGGGTGCAGAGGTGACCCAGCTGCAGGAGTACGTGGGTGAAGTCCCAGCCACACTCCAAACAGGGAAGCCTTGAGAACAGATGCACGGCCTCCAGAAGGTAGTGCTGGGCCAGCCTGCTCACACCCGCGTGCAGGCACAGGGTCCCGAAGTTGGCCAGCACCACTACCTGGTTCCTCCGCTGGCCCAGGTCCCAAACCACCCATAGGATGCAGTAGTAGCCCTCGGCTGCCTGCCTTGTCTGGCCCGTCCTCTTCAGAGCCACGGCCACCATGTTGGCAATCACACTTTCCTGGTGCTCGCTGGCCACCACTGCATCCTGGACAGACTGCAGGATGTTCAAGGCCACCAGGCTCTGCCCATGAAGCACGTGCAGCCAGGCCAGGGCCACCAGGGTGTCCACGATGGCACAGACTCCGGCAACAGCACTGGCTTCCACCGCCTGCGTCATGAAGGTGATGGCCGGGCCGTGGTAGCCATGGTGGCTGTACGGCTGGGCCAGGCTGGCGTGGAGAAGGCCACGCAGAGCCTGGCCTGTGCCTGGGGTTAGGGAGGCCAGCGCTCGCCTGAGATAGTGGGAAGTCTGGGTGGGGAGGCTGTGGGGCTGGAGGGTGTTCTGGAGCACCAGGTTCACGCTCCTCAGCGAGCCAGGCAGCGAGTCCTGTGTCCTCAATGAGGCCACCTTGACACAGCTCAGCACCAGGTGGGGCAGGCACTTGTGGCTGTAGATGTCAGCTAGGAGCAGGGAGCAGTCTGAGAGCCACGCAGCGTCTGGGGCTCCCGAGTCCCTGTGCAAAAGCAACAGCTGCTCTAGTAAGGACAGGGCCTCCTTGGGCTGCTTGAGGTGCACGTGGTGCCTGGCCAGCAGGAAGCAGGCCCGGGCCTCGGCCTGCAGGCTCTGCCCACGCCCACTGCAGTGCCAGCTGCAGGAGCTCCCCATCTGCCTCAGTGCTGCAGATGTGGCCGGGCATCCCCAGGAGCAGGGCCATGGCTTTGGGAAACACCTGTGTACAGTTCTCCCAGTTCCGCTTCCGGTAAATGCTGGTCAGGTTGGCATACACAGCCACCACCTGGAACAGGTCCCCGAAGCTGCCGTCCAGGGTCCCCAGTGTTTCCTCAAAGTACACCCGGGCCTGGGACAGCTTGAGCCTCCTGCAGCACAGCCTCCCCAGGAGGAAGCAGAGCCTGGCCAGGGCCATGAGGAGGCCAGCTTTCTTGGCTGCCCCTTGGGCCTGTGCCAGGCACCCAGTCAGCTCCTCCTCATCGCTAAAGCTGCAGAACATGCTGCTTAGCCATGGCAGTGCCACGTTATACAGGCCACGGAAGCTGGCCTTGTATCCGGAGGTGTTCAGGAACAGCAGCCGTGAGATCAGGGCCTCTGGATCCTCCCAGTCATCTTCAGCTTCCAAGCAGAAGGAGGGCTCCTCGGGGTCCTGCAAGCTCACGTTGCTGGATGCTACACAGAGACCCCAGGACGCTGGCTCCTGGGGGCAGCCTAGGCAGGCCTTGCATTGTTCCAGAACATTCCTCACCTTCGGAAGGGTCTCCTGTGGCTCCAGACCCAGGCAAGGTGGAGGTATTTCTGCAAGTCACAAAAATACCTAGACAGATTAGAGCCCAACGGTGAGTCCTTGGTCCACTGGGGGCAGGGTCCCCGCATCCCCGCCCTCTGTGTCCCTGGTGCAGCTTGCCATGAGCCCTTGAGAATTATGTGCAATGAAAACCTGGGGCCTGGAGCACGTAGGAACTCCGGCACTATGGGGACAGAGAGAACGCGCAGGCCCATGGCCCGACTCTCCTACGAAATCACCCTCCTGTCCTGCTTTGTCGCCCACCTGACAGCATGGTTTTAGGAGACTATGTCAGCTCAGCAATCCCTCAGAGATGCCTTTCCCTTTAGAAAGAATCAAAGCCTTCTAACTGGACCCACGTATATGCAGCACTACAACTACAAATGTAACTTCTGTCAGCATATTGGGCCCCCGGTGGGGTACAGGAATCCATGAAATCCTCAACAGCCAATCAGAGCTATTGATCAGCTCAAACGCTGCTATGCAAAATTGGTAAAGCCACCTACGGCACAGGACAGGGGTGTTGTACCCAGGTACCAAGCTCCGTGCAGGGAAACGGACCATCCCTGCAGGAAGGATGGGAAAGCTTCCAGGCCCCTGTGGCCACCTTCACCTTGGATGGTCTGAAAACCTGAAGCCCACAGTTCCTAAAAGGTTAACAAAGGCCAGACTGCTCAAGCAGTCCACTGGCACCTGCTGTCTTTGGTGGATTCCTAGCCAAAGCCCCCTCCCAGAGGTGAGCAAATGAGCGCGTTTCCTGTTGGAAAACCTGGGATGAAAAGAGGCATTACAGGGAAGGAAAAAACTGGATTTAAACAGACTCTCTTTTTCAAGCTCACATGTAAAAACTATTTTCAATACAAACTGTCTCCTTATTCATCTGTAAAGCCTTGGAATTAAAAAATGAATAAATACGATTTAGAGGCAAATGTCTGACTTGACTTCACTAGATTAGCTAAGAAATCTCCCCCACCCGGCAGAGGCACACAGCCCCTCCCAGCCACTACCCTGGTCTCTGGGGCAGCTGGAGAGCCAGGTGCATTTGCTCCAGGGACTTTGGCAGAGGGTGGAACCACTCCCTCCCCGAGGCTAAACCTACTACAGCCTTCCCTTCCCCACTGGCTTCCCAGGCCTCCTCTGGGACCTTGTGCCTGCATCCCAAATGTACTGGGATGGATCCCATTCCCAGGGAACTTCCAAGGGCCCTTGGTGCATCCACATCACCAGGCTGTCCACATGCGGACCCTGTGTGAGGGGAAGAGACAGAGCCCCAGAGCGGAGACGGGAGGGCCTCCCTGAATCAGCTCCTCAGGAAAGAGCAGACCCTTCAGGGACCTCAGTTGAGGCCCCTGCAACCTAAGGCTCTGAATTCTGCTACCTGCTGAGGGCAGTGTGGCCTCCCATCTCTGAGGCAGAGCACAGGGCGAACTGCAGCTTCTCCAGGTCATGAGAAAGGAACCCACAGCTCCATGTGGGCCCCAGCAGTGGAAAAGATGTCCCATCTCAGTCGGGGACCAGGCGGGGGCCAGCATGTTCATTGGAAGAATTGTGGGACCTCACAGCCTCCAGTGTCAGAGTAGACGAGAGGTTCAGGCCCACCTCAGTCAACGTCCCCCAAGCCCCCAGCCCGCACCACAGAGGGGTGACAGCCGCATCCAATGCCCACCGTACTCAGCTCTGTCACCTCCCCTGGTGTTACCCCAAGGCCCAGATCATAACCAGAGGAAGCCTGAGCCACCTGCAAAACCCACCTTGTTCCTGCGGCTGCTCAGTCTCAGCTTCCTCTACTGAGTCTGGCAAGGGAGAAAAGAGAAGCAATCAACACCCCTAGCCAGCACCTCTGGTCCCATGTCAGGTTGAGCTGGGTGTCGGCGTTGCAGGGTGAGAGCATTGCAGGGTGCAGGGGTTGAAAGTAATATCATCCTCTTCCCTCCTGGATCATGGGAACAACATCACGGGGGGGTGGACACTTTCTGCGATATTGGGAGTAATATTGTCTTCTGTGCCTTGGAATATTAGGGACAATATCATGGGGGGGGGGCGTGTACATCTTCTGCAATATTGGAATAATATTATCCCTTCTCCCCCGGCATACTAGGAAAGATATCAGAGTGGGTGTTCACCTCCTGTGATATGGGGATTAATACCATCTTCTCCCCTTCTGGATACCAGGAAGAGTATCACATGGGGGTTAGTGTCTGCGATACTGGGAGTAATATCAACCTCTCAGCCTTGGAATATTAAGAATATCACAGGGTGGATGTTCACCCCCTGCCATATTGGGAGTAATATCAGCCTCTCCTATCCATGGATATTAGGAACAATATCCCAGGCTGGATGTACGCCTCCTGCTCTATGGGGAGTCATATCCTTTCCAGGATACTGATAACACTATCACAGGGCGGGTGAACACAGCCTGTGATACTGGAACTATTATCATCCTCTCCCCCTCCGGATACTAGGAACCATATCACAGAAGAGCTGTATCCTCCCTGCGATATTGGGAGTAATATATGCTTCTTCCATGAATATTAGGAGCAATATCACCAGGTGGCTGTCCATTCATTGCTATGTTGGGAGTCATGTCATACTCTACCCCCTGGATATTAGGATCAGTGTCACAGCATGAGTGTACACCTACTGCGATATTAAAACTAAGATCATGTCCTCTGTCCCTGGATATTAGGAACAACATCACAGGTAGGTGTACACCCCCTGCGGTATTAGCAGCAATAACATGATTAATTAGTAAACATCAATGATCGATTTTAATAATTATCAGGCTGGTCTCGAAATCTTGACCTCAGGTGATCTGCCTGCCTCAGCCTCCCAAAGTGCTGGAATTACAGGTGTGAGCCACCGTGTCCGGCCAACACTTCTTAACATCTCTTTTTGGACCTCAAATTTAGCATGCCCAAAACGCACTTTTGATTCCCCCTGCTATAACCCACTCCTCCCATAATCTTCCCCATCCCAATAACAGCATCTCTAGTCTTCCAGTTACTCAGTCCAAAATCCTTGACATCATCCTTAAAACTTCTTTTTCTCTCTCTTGTCATCCAACCCATTTAAACTCTCCTTTCAAAATATATGCCAGACCTAACCACTTCTCACCTTCCTCATCATTTCCAACCAGGTCCAGCCCTCATCATAGCGCTCTGGGTTACTGCAAAAGCCTCCCAATCGCCAGGCACAGTGGCTTATGCCTGTAATCCCAAGCACTTTGGTAGGCCAAGGCAGGTGGATCATCAGACGTCAGGAGTTCAAGACCAGCCTGGCCAACGTGGTGAAACCCCTCTACTAAAAATACAAAAAATTAGCCGAGCATGGTGGTAGGTGCCTGTAATCCCAGCTATTCAGGAGGCTGAAGCAGGAGAATCACTTGAACTCAGAAGGCAGAGGTTAGAGTGAGCCGAGATCGTGCCATTGCACTGCAGCCTGGGTGACAAGAGCGAAACTCCATCTCAGAAGGTTAAAAAAAAAACCTCCAAACTCACCTCTCTCCTTCCGCCTTTCACCCTGCCCTGCATTCTACCTTCCACTCTCAAACATTGTAAAAAAAAAAAAAAAATTATATCTACAGAGAGAGCAAAAGAAAGTACAAATGGGGTGAAATGTTTGGGGAACCTGAGGGAAGACCATACGGGAATTCTCTGTACTATTTTTGCAACTTTTCCATAAGTATGGATTATTTTGAATTCAAGAGTTAAACAAAGGAGAAAAAAAAAAACTATCTCCCTTTGTGAATCCATCCTGTCTTTCCCCTGGCAACTTAAGGACGCTCTCAACTAAGCACATCTATTTTTTCATGAACCCCAAAAGAACCCTTGCCTAGTTTTGACTTTCTGTGCTTGGCAGAAGTGTGTGTGTGTGTGTGTGTGTATGTATTTCATATATATGTGTGTGTTTATATATATGTGTGTTGTGTGTATAGAGAGGGAGAAATATATATGTGTGTATATATATAAATATATATTGTATATTTACAATGGTGATATATATATATGTGTGTGTGTACCTATATTACATTCCCCATAGCCTGTCCTTAACCAGTTCTAAACTTAGTGGGGAAAATACATACCTAAGCAGAGAATTTCAAAATAATATAATAAATATTTTGATACAGGAATGTGTGACTATGGAACTCGCTGCTAAGACACAAAACCTCCTAGATAGGACAATGAATGAATAAAGTTTTGCACCTATAGTCACCCCCTCTGATATCCCCACAAACGTTTATATTTATATGCATTTGCTTCCCCCAGGACCCCTGTTTCATAAGGGTTAGTCCTAGAGCCTTAGCAAGTTTGTACTACAGCTGGCACACATGCCATTCAAGAAAGTGTGCGTGAGTGAATGATGAGTTAAGAACCGTTTGTCAGCCAGTGCTCAGTAACACAACATGCACTGGTATGCAAATTATATTTTTGTTGAAAGCAAGGGCAGGATCACAAATTATCCTTCCAGAGAAAGCAAACCTCAAAAGCTTCTTTACCGTACTAAAGCACATTATAAGAAGCTCCCCTTATATAAAAGAAAACCTCCTCATTCGTTATCAATGGCATGCAAACCTAATAAGCCTCCACCCCTGATGACATCTCTTCCATCCCCAGGGCTAGATAAAGGAGGTTCCTGAAACCCTGGTAGTTGTGAAGGTGGCTCCCAGCTCTGACAGTCTTGAACCCTGCGGGCGCGGAGGTCACAAAGCAGAAGAACAACCGAGGGAAGCATCATCAGGCTTCAAATATGTTTGAACCAGAGACAGCAAATAGGCTCAACCAACTGAAGACACCAGAGATTCACGGTGGCCACCTGAGGGGTTGTGCTCTTAAAAAACAAAAATTTAAATTTAAATTAAAAAATTAAAAAAGGAAGGGGTCAAGAATCCATCAGGTCTGACTGAGACATGTATCAGTGACTAACACCCCATATGGCAAAAGTACTCCGGTGCGCTTTGGGTACTCACAGCTTCAGCAGTATTCAAAAGCGTGTGCTTCCCTAAGACTAAGCCACGGGAATAGCCCCAGCAACACTGCCAGGAGAAACATCTAACATGGATTTGACTAGAAATACAGTTGTCTTTAACAAATTAACACTGAATAAATCCTGACTTATTAGAGCCTGCAAGAATGACATTCTCAATGATAATGGTTATCACTACAATCTCCAAACATCTGCGATCCTGCAAGGAGGAACTGTGACAGTGCAGGCCACGTGTCCAGAATGCTTCCCAGACTGTCTATTACAGAATAAAAGAAATAAACCCCCCCAAGAATGTCTTCACTCACATTTAGCCAGTTGTTCCTTTGTGTGCATCTCTGTGCTAAAATGGCCATTTTCCCCCACAGCCTGAAGTCATATGCTCAAATAAATGAGACTCACATGAAGCCAGAAAGGTGCAGATGCGAGGCAACCAACACAACTGAAATGGGCTGGAGAGTGTGGCCAGGAGGATGGTACTACCCAGGAAGCAATTACTTCATCTCTGCCCATGAAGCAGGCAGTTGTCACTGTGCCCCAGGCCCACACCAGCCACTCAAAGTAGGTTCTAACCAAACTACCTCCAACAATCAACATAAATACACCCCACAATTGGCTTCTGAAAGGACATCTTACAAACAACAAGAAACTGTAAGCACAACTTTGAAAAACTGTGCAACTAAAAACCTTGGAAAGGGATAAACACTGCCACATTTTGACTCAAATACTATTAGGTGGTAGCACCGCAATAATTCACTGAAACAAAAGAATGAATGACGAATACATTTATATAGGAATCAGAGGAAGCATGACTAATCATTTAAAGAAATAGGTCAAGAAACTGTTAGGTTCAAATGCTACCTTGAGACACTGTCAGGGCCTTAGGCAAATTCACTTCTCTTGGTCCTGTTTCTAGGTTCATCAAAAACCAGTTTTGGACAAGGGAATCTGTTGCTTCCCAAAGCCTTCCTTCTGTGATTCCAGCCCAGATTTTAGGACTGCTCTCCCACTTGGTATATGAAAGCACTTTCTATGTAAAATAGCAAGAGTACATTTCTGTGTTGAATGCGGTTTGGGACCTACTCTATGAGGAAGAATATCATCATGTAACTTTAAGCACGATGATAAGGCGCACTCTAGATAAGGATAACACATAAAATGTGGCCACACACCTGTGCGTGCCTGGCAGGGAGATGGAGAAGTCTCATTTAATGAAGCTGGGGTGCCTGTTGCACCTGAACATTCTCAGTCCACGTCAAGTTCACAACGTCCTTCTGACATCAAACCACATGTATCCCATACTTTTCCATACTTTCTACCCAAGATGAAAATATGCAGAGCACTGTGATAAAGATGCCTCCATCCCCAGCATGTTGGCTCTTATTCTCTAGAATTCCATACTTGAGGTGCAAAATGATCACCAGGCTGCAGCGGCAAGCAAGACCAGGCTCCATGGGGACAGCAGGCCCTGCAGCAGCCACCACTCCTGTCGCCACAGTCTGATGCAGCTGCACAGAATCTGTGGCTGAGGCCATTCACTTTGTTAGAGAGCTGCACAGGAGGGAAAAGGTAGGGAAGGTAGGGAAGAGAGCAATGTCAGGCCTCTGAGCCCAATCCAAGCCACCGCATTCCCTGTGACTTGCAGGTATACACCCAGATGGCCTGAAGTAACTGAAGAATCACAAAAGAAGTGCAAATGCCCTGTCTCGCCTTAACTGATAACATTCTACCACAAAAGAAGTGAAAATGGCTGGTCCTTGCCTTAAGGGATGATATTCTCTTGTGAAATTCCTTTTCCTGGCTCATCCTGGCTCAAAAAGCTCCCCCACTGAGCACCTTGTGACCCCCACTCCTGCCCACCAGAGAACAACCCCCCTTTGACTGTAATTTTCCTTTACCTACCCCAACCCTATAAAACAGCCCCACCTTTATCTCCCTTTGCTGACTCTCTTTTTGGACTCAGTCTGCCTGCGCCCAGATGATTAAAAAGCTTTATTGCTCACACAAAGCCTGTTTGGTGATCTCTTCACACAGACGTGCATAACAGGCAGGTGCAGAGCCAGGGAAGGACCTGTGATGAGAACAGAAAGGAATGCACCTCCCTGTACACACACTCGGATTTTATGACAATGTGGGCAGGGAGCTGAACTGCATGCCCGAGAACATTCCTCCAAGTTCTTTTGCTGATTTTCTAAATATTGGTGTAAAATCTTAACTCAGACAAATTTTTTTTTAAATCGCTTCAATCAACATCTTTGTCTGGTACTCAGCATCATGTCGACATGATCATCTAGAAAACCAACTTTGGGAGGGGCGGAGCAAGATGGCTGAATAGGAACAGCTCCAGTCTCCAACTCCCAGCACGAGTGACACAGAAGACTGGTGATTTCTGCATTTTCAACTGAGGTACTGGGGTCATCTCACTAGGGAGTGCCGGACAATCAGTGCTGGTCAGCTGCTGCAGCCCGACCAGCAAGAGCTGAAGCAGGGTGAGGCATCGCCTCACCTGGGAAGCCCAAGGGGGAAGGGAATCCCTTTTCCTGGCCAGGGGAACTGAGACACACAACACCTGGAAAATCGGGTAACTCCCACCCCAATACTGCGCTTTAAGCAAACGGGCACACCAG